>NW_027495777.1:0-245583 GCF_021521415.1 Bidens hawaiensis | reverse complement strand
AGTCAATGGGGAGTCTGTTAGTGCACGGTTTGTGACTGGTGATTTGCAGTTAAGTATTCAAGGATAAAGTATTCGATAGCTACGGAAAAGGGGGAGTCTGTTAGTGCACGGTTTCGGTGTCCGTAGCGATCGAATAAGTTATAGGCGGTT
Organism: Bidens hawaiensis; assembly: GCF_021521415.1. Classification (NCBI taxonomy): domain Eukaryota; kingdom Viridiplantae; phylum Streptophyta; class Magnoliopsida; order Asterales; family Asteraceae; genus Bidens; species Bidens hawaiensis. Next base: position 245,433 of record NW_027495777.1, on the reverse strand, counting down.
TAGTCATCGTATTTAATGTATATTATAAAATAGCCTATAAATAGGGAGCTCATGCTCATAATTTAGTAGAGAACTTGTACATAGTTAAATTATTCTCTCCATAACTTATCTCCACCATAATGTATTTACTCCATATTTATCAATAAAGTATTATATTTAAAGTATCGATTTCGTGTTGATGTATCGTATTAGTGGCTAGATCTTGGTCTCTATGACGTTCTCTCAACTTTTACGGTCAGCTCATGCTTCAACAGTACTCCACTGATATCAACAGCTCTTGAGTCGGCCTTCTTTTCTACTTCATTTTTTTTGGTCATGATTTGGATCAACATTTCTTCAATTTATTAGTAGCTCGGGCTTTGATGGCTACCGGAAATTTGTTCTTGGAATTGAGGTTTTGGATGGAAGGATTGATTTATCGGTATCTTTTTGAATCCGCGTAAGGTTTGAGTGTTACCTTCGTCTTTCCAACTAAAATTCTGGTGGTTTCTCCATCCTGGATTGTAGTTGTTGTTAAATCCGTTGTTCTGATGTGCGATGAAGTCGACTTCTTCCATGTCCATAACGACTTGTTTGTAGTCACTAGTCTTATGAGTTCCTCCACATGTGTCACAGGTGATCTTGGTCTTTGATAGTTCGCCTTGAAGTTGTTCGAACTTTTTAGAAAGGGCTTCAAGCTGTGCGGTGACAAGAGTGTTGGAATTGACGTGGTGCAATCCCTTATATGTAGGTGTAGATCTCGGTGGGTTATAAGCGAAACTCTTCTTTGCTGCCTTCTCCATAATTTCAAATGCTTCATTAGGTGATTTGGATCCCAGGTCTCCACCGGCGACTTGGTCGATGGCCTGTTTGTTTTAATTGGATTGTGCGTCAAAGAAAGTTTGTACTTGAAACCATACGCTCAGTCCACGATGTGGGCATCTTCTCAGAAAACTCTTGTATCCCTCCCATGCTGCGTGTAACGACTCATCATCATCGGTTCAGAATCCGGTAATGCTGGCTCAGTATTTGGCAGTTTTATCAGGCGGAAAGTATTTGAGGAGAAACTGTTCAACCATCTGGTCCCAATTGGTGATGGAACCAGAAGGAAGGGATTCTATCCATTCTAAGTCTTGACCTCTTAGAGAGAAAGGAAACAGTTTGAGTTTGATCTGACCTTCTAAACAGTTTTGAATTTGAAAGGTTCTGCAGATTCGTAAGAATTGAGATATATGAGAAAGAGGGTCTTTGTTGAGGAGACCATGAAATTGAAATGAATTTTCCACCTTATGAATGGTGCTTGATTTGATTTCGAAATGTTCGGTGATATCGGGTGGAGCCACTCCAGTGCCGTAGCCTTCGAGAGTTGGCTTGGCATACTGGCTCATATTTGGTTCATTGTTTTGTGCTTCCATCATTTTTTCGGTTAAATTTTCTCTGGATGTCGTGGCGTCTACTAACTCGTCTTTGAATGTTTCGGCGGTTTCTATAGTCCGTTTACGTGCTTGTCGACGAAAGAGTCGTTCCGGTTCAGAAATTGGAGAAACAAGTTCAGGTCCGAATGTAGAGGACATACATGGGGTTAAATTAAAATTTAAACTATTTAAATTAAACTAAAGGTTAGGCTAATGTTACGCTAAGTGTTAGGCCAAGCTATTTTAAAATTAAACTAAAGTATAAGTTAGTTAAGCTAAAGTAAAGGTTAGGCTAGCCTTAAAAAAATCTTAATATCTTATAATAGAAAGTTGAATAAAATATAAGAAAATTTGTACAATTATAAACAATGATTAAATTAAAACTTGGATCGTGCTTAGAAACGTACTATGTCCCCGGCAGCGGCGCCAAAAACTTGATGTGTGCGTGCGGTGCTTGTAATATTATAACGGATTGAAGTTTAAGCTTTGCACAAGATCGTGTTTTAAATTTATAAAAGTGATTTCTACTAAAACTAAACACACACAAAATAGGCAAGTGTACCTATCGTATATGTAGGAAAGTATTGGTAAGAATCAAGTATCGATCCGTGGACACAAATGTTTCTAATAATGAATCTTTGTCTTACTTCAATCAGAGGGTTTAATCATTTTTGAGATTGATTTTTAAACTTATTATAAAATAGAAATACTTATATATAATATATAGGTGACAAGAAGAGAAATTCTAAGTGAGTATTTCAATTATATGAAGGTTTACTATCTAAGTTCAAGAATCCACTACATTATTACTTGATGATTATTAAATAAACATGTGATAAACTTGTCCAAATAATATATGATAGAACAGTCCCGCATTTCTAAGTGAACATATTCTATGACATAAAAGAAAATACCATGCGCATTTTAAAGTCCATCATTTCCTAATGTCATGCTACCACGAGAAAGTCAATTTAAGTAAACAAGCAGTTTGGTATAGTAGAACGATTAGGATTGACTTCGATTTTTCAAATACCAATCCTAACAACTTAGACTGATTTTAGTTAAATCACACAACCTCCCCTTTGTTGATTTAATTAGATTATAATTACACATTCCATTAACATATGATTTCTTTAACTAGCATGATAACCTAAGAAATCGTGTTAACAATGTTATTTCAGAATTATCAAAACTAGAGAAATAGATCATAGCTTATAGCTCATCATTTCGAACTACAACATAAGGATCCATGTTTTATCTTGAATAAAGCATCAAAGTATTCTTTTTACCATTTCTAGTTTCCAAGAACATGAGTTAACATGAATGATTATAAATCATCAACTTTGATGTATTGAATTAAAGTGATAAAACATTTCTTCAACAAAGGATAATTGCAAAATAACCATGTACTATACCAAACTAAACCACATGTTTCACATAATAATCAAGTAAAACAAAGCTTCTTCACATATTATAAATGGTAAATGGAGTTTAGCTTATAATGAGCATTATTATGAACATAAAAAGAGATGATGATAACAAACACATGATTAAACTAGAACAATCTAACCAAATGTGGATGAATTTCCCTTCTTAATGATGATGAATTATGATGATGTTGATGATGTTGGTAACCTCCAAGCCTTTAAACACCTCACAAGATCTTCAATATGAGTGTAATGCTAGTGTTTTTATAAAAGAAACCCGTTTAGAGATCTTTTTCAAGCACACCAAATTAGTGCAACATGAGCCACTATTTATAGGCTATCTGGAGAAAGAAGCACGACCCCGTGCCTTATGACACATGGCCCCATGTCCAGTTGCATGTTGTCAGATCGTACATGATGACTCATCACGGGGGCGTGGTTCCGAGGCACGGCCTCATGTTTTTTAATGACATGTGCTCATTTATTTTTGTCTTATCTGAAGGTGACCACAACCCCGTGGTTGATTTAGCATAGCCCCGTGGTTTTGTGTCCAGTATTTTTCTTTTCTTGTAGTTTTTTGTCTTTTCTTGTGTTCAAAAGCAAGGTGGCATGGTCAAGGAGCAGGGGGTGTGGTTGAGGTTTTAACTTGGTTTTTCTTTCGTTTTTCTTCGTCTTTTCACTTGTCTTCGTTTAAGGCTTGGGTTTACCTGAAATTGCATTTTAGTGTGATAAGTAGCCTTCTGAGCTAGTTTATTTGATTGAAGTTGCAATTTTTAGAGATTATTTGATGTTGAATATATGTATAATTTTATATACATCAATGCGGAAATAGGATCTTAATCGAAATGTCCATGTCTGATGAAATTCAATGATTTTTCCAAATGGGAACCAGGTTTTCGAGTATATCTTGGTTATGTGCATCTTGACTGTTCTCGATATCTTGATGATGTATACACAGTTCCGATGATTGGTAGTGAAACTAGGGGTTTTACTCCAAAATTTTTTTCTCAATACTCACAAGAGGAAAATAAAACTTTAGAGATTAAGACTAAAGTATACTCTACTTTGACTATGGCATTACCCGATAATATCTTTGATTAAGTAGGGAGTATTAAGATATATGCATCATTGTTTCAACACATCAAGATGAGAAGTATGGGAAATACAGAAGAAAGCAAGAAAGTGATGTTGATGTTTCAATTTCGAAACTTCAATTTATTAAAAGGTGAGACTGTTGAAGATATGCTCACTCGGTTTAATCATTTAATAGCTTAAATGAACAAGTTGAAGATGGAACCAAGTGAATTTGATAAGATTGATATAGTAAAGAATGCTTTACCTGGTTCATATTCAATGTTTCTAATGGTGTTGAAAGAAAACAACTATTTCAAGAATGAATATCTGACGGCTATGGAATTCATGCAAAAGGTGGAAGATCGAGAATATGATCTGAAATGTCAGAAATCTTCTAAGGAAACTCAAGATCCAACTCTTTATGGAGGTTGTTTGTCTTTGAGTAGTCCTGCAACTCCAATTACTACATTCCTTACTCAAAGTGCACAAGAGGGATCATCTGCATATAGTGATCCTAATGTATGCTTCATGGCTTCTGGGTTTTGTGACAATTCTGGGGGATCAGCTTCTACCGATAGCTTCACTGCACCACCAAATGTTAACATGAAGGAAGCTGAACAGAATTTTTCATTTCTTTGTGCATTCATGACATCATATGAAAATTGGTGGGTAGTATGATTGCTACAAGTGAGTTGACTGATGAAGACTATGACCAAATTGATCCAGATGATTTGAAACTATTGGATCTCAAATGTAATATGGCCATAATTGTTAGAAATGTGAAGAAGTTTATGTAACGAACTGGTAAAGGACTTACCATCTCTGAACAAACGAGTTGGTTTTGACAAATTAAAGGTCAAATGTTACAATTGTCAAGAGTTCGGCCATTTTGCCAAAGAATGTGATAAACCGAAGAAGGAGTATAATGGACCTCAGAATCAAGACATAAATTCTGGAAAGAAGGTTAATAAGTATCCTGAAAAGTCATCTGGTAGTAATTATTCTATTGCTTCAGGATCACAAGTTCTTCTCTCTGCTGAAGGAACTGACTGGACTCAAAGACTGCTGTGTAATGACAATCAAGCAAAGCTGGCAATGTTCGAGCTGATTGAAAGTTTTCAAGATGCTAGTGGGAATGAACTGTCTTCTAATAATGAGACTGAATCAGATTCTGATTATTCTTGTCATATGCAACCAACTTCTTTTGCATCCATGGCTAATATTGACGAGGTTAGTTCTTCTTCTGTTAAATTATCTGAAAATGTGTCTTGTTCTGTATGTGAAACTTTTAAGCCTAGAATTGATTCGCTGAAAGATCATAATGACTTACTAGTGAAAGAAATTGCTTCAATCAAGGATATATATAGACAATCACTAGAATCAAAATTAGGTCTAGGGAGAAAATAGAAGATCTGTCTATAAGTAACCATGATTTGAAAGCTGAATGATCATTAAAAATGACTATCAATGATCAACAATTTCAAGAGATTCTTTAAGATAGAACTAAGATAACTAAACTTGAAAAATGAGATTCTTGATTTGAAAAGCAAATTAGGCAAGTTTCAAAATTCTTCGTTTTTGTTAAATGAAATCATTGAGGTGTCTGGTAAACAAAAGGATTCAAAGAAAGGTGTGGGCTATGTTGAAGTTCCACCACCATTTCATAATGATTATACTCTCAATCAGTTTGCGAGAAAGGAGGAAATTGTTGTTGAACTAGTTATACTCCAAATTGTTGGTTAAAAATGACAATGTTGATGTTCAATCTTCAACTCAAAAACCTCATATTCAAAGTAACAAGGTCTTTGTTGAAAATGTTAATAAGGTAATCATTGAGGATGTATTTGAACCTGAAGTTGTGCACAAAAACCAGAACATACCAAGATCAAATAACATTTTATGTGAACCTCATGAATTTGAGGAGGCTGTGTATGGTTCAAATGCATATAAAGTGAAAAAGGTAAAATCCGTTAAGGTTAAGGCTAAGAAATCAGAAAAACCAAAAATTTCTGATGAGGACTTGATGCATTCATCAATCCTGTTCCTCCTAAGCCAACCACAGGTCGACAGTTTGCTATTTTTAGAGAATATAATTATAAGTAGCTTGCTTGAAGACAAGATAGGTTTAAGTGTGAGGATGTTTGATGTATATAAAATTATACATCTTTTTAGCATCAAATAGTCTCTAAAAACTGCAACTTCTATCAAATAAACTAGTTCAGAAGGCTACTTATCACACTAAAATGCAATTAAAGTTAAACCCAAGCCTTAAACGAAGAAAAAAGTGAAAAGACGAAGAAAAACAAAATAAAACCCAAGAAAAAACCACAACCACGCCCCCGTGCTCCTAGAACCAAGCCCCCATGCTTTTGAACACAAGAAAAGACAAAAATCAACAAGAAAAGACAAATACTGGAGACAAAATCATGGGGCCGTGCCAAATCAACCACGGGGCCGTGGTCACCTTCAGATAAGACAAAAATAAATGAGCACATGTCATTAAAAAGCATGGGGTCGTGCCTCGGAACCACGCCCCCGTGGTGAGTCATCATGTACGATCTGACAGTATGCAATTGGACATCTGGACACGGGGCCGTGCCACATAACGCACAGGGTCGTGTTCATCTCCAGATAGCCTATAAATAGTGGCTCATGTTGCACTAATTTGGTGTGCTTGAAAAAGATCTCTAAACCGGTTTCTCTTATAAAAACACCAACATTACACTCATATTGAAGATCTTGTGAGGTGTTTAAAGGCTTGGAGGTTACCATCATCATCAACATCATCATAATCCATCATCATTAAGAAGGGAAATTCATTCACATTTGGTTAGATTGTTCTAGTTTAATCATGTGTTCGTTATCATCATCTCTTTTTATGTTCATAATAATTCTCATTATGAGCTAAACTCCATTTACGAGTAATCTTGAATAAGCTTTGTTTCACTTGATGATATGTGAAACATCTGGTTTAGTTTGGTATAGTTCATGGTTATTTTGCAATTATCCATTGATGAAGAAACGTTTATCACTTTAATTCAATACATAAAAATTGATGATTTATAATCGTTCATGTTAACTCATGTTCTTGGAAACTAGAAATGGTAAAAAGAATACTTTGATACTTTATTCAAGATAAAACAAGGATCCTTATGTTGTACTTAGAAATGGTGAGATATAAGCTATGATATATTTCTCTAGTTTTGATAATTATGAAATAACATTGTTAACACGATTGCTTAGGTTATCATGCTAGTTAAAGAAATCATATGTTAATGGAACTTGTAATTATAATCTAATTAAATCAACCTAGGGGAGATTGTGTTAGTTAACTACAATCACTCCAAGTTGTTAGGATTGGTATTTGAGAAATCGAAGTCAATCCTAATCGTTCTACTCTACCAAACTTCTTGTTTACTTAAATTGACATTCTCGTGGTAGCATGACAATAGGAACGGATGGACTTTAAAATGCGCATGCTACTTTCTATTATTTCATATGTTCATTTAGAAATGAGGGACTATTCTATCATATATTAATAGGACAAGCTTATCACATGTTTATTTAATAATGGAGTGGATTCTTGATCTTATATTGTAAACCTTCATATAATTGAATTACTCACTAAAAATTTCTCTTCTTGTCACTTATATATTATATATAAGTATATTTATTTTATAAAAAGTTTAATAATAAATCTCAAAAATTATTAAACCCTCTGATTAAAGTAAGACGAAGATTCATAATTAGAAACATTTGTGTCCACGGATCGATACTTGGTTCTTACCAATACTATCCTACATACACGATAGGTACACTTGCCTATTTTGTGTGTGTTTAGTTTAGTAGAAATCACTTTTATAAATTTAAAATACGATCTTGTGCAAAGCTTAAAATCCAATCCGTTATAATATTACAAGCACCGCACGCACACATCACGAATCAAGATGTAACATTTGTTGCATCAATACATTCTGAGATGCCAAAGCATAATAACCAGCCATTTTAAGTTAATAAAAGTTCAAACTTTAACAAAATTCAAACTTAAGGGTTTAAACTGAAACATTAATAAATAATGAGTGAATATGGGTGATAACGAATCAAGAACAGTAACTTAACGAATGACCAATGACTAGCTTAACGAATGAAGTAATGTATGGATGAAGAATGAGTAACGAATGACTAGACAAATGAATGACGAATAAGTGACGAATGAGTGATGAATTAGTGAACAAATGGTTGAAAGAACAAGTAGCGAATGATTGACAAATGGGTAGCTATTGGTTGAGCACGAATGAAAAATTCTTAATAACGAATTATCTACTGTGACGAACGATCAACACGAATAGGTAACGAATGGATGACAGAATGAGTTTGTTATTATGTTGTAACAAAATTAACATGTGTCACGAATATGTTAGGATCTTATAACGAATGACTATCACACGCGTAACGAATGATCAAATTCATTATAACGAATGTGTATGAATATATTTAAATCTTTAAACTACTTTTCTAGATCTGGAAAAATTCCAGATCTATCTATTTAAGCCAAACAAATAACCTTATGGATTACTTAGTTAATTTTGTACCAAATCAAATAATCAATAGCTCAAACGATCTGTCCTAGTCTCGCGAATCCACTCTAACCATCCGTAAACCTCGAATCAATCCAACTATTACCAAAATCCACAAAAACTAGAGAACAAAATCCCCTGTTCCGATCTATACTCAAAATCAACTCATAACCATGTCAAACATACTCAATAACCTAATTAATCAATCACAAACCTTACACGATCCAATCCGATCTCAAATCCACCAAATCAATCTCCAATTAACATCTTAGCATGTTAATTCAGAAGATTCAATAAACCTAAAGTTAAACCAAAAATTAACAATTAACTACTAGATTATCTATCAATACATAACAAATTATCTTAAACACAAGTAATCTAACCCTGGTTGCTCTGATACCACTTGTTTAAACGCTATACGAGCCAACATCTAGCTGCTAACATCAAAACATCAATACGATAAACAAAGATCGATACGTTAAATAATACTTTATTGATACGTTATAGGATGAATACATTATGGTGTATAATTTAAGAATAAGTTATGGAGAGAATCCGACAAGGTAACGGTATGGATAAATTAAGGCTCGGATCTCTCTGTAATTATGAATAGGAGCTGCCTATTTATAGGCCATCAGCTCCCATTCGTTAAGTTAGCCTCATTCGTTATACTGTAGTAAAGAATGAGATACCATTCATTATGCATTCATAACGAATGGGTTATACCTTAATGAATAGCAAGTCTATAACGAATGGACCTCATTCTCTATACAATCCATAGCGAATGGGACATTTTACAATATATAAACACACTAGACTATCTATAACTTATTTGATTGGCTACGGACACGAAATCATGCACTAACAGTTTTGTTAGTGCACGGTTTTGTCGTCTCGAGTCTTTGTGATAGTCGGTTGTAATTTATTATTATTTTAATGTTAAAGGGTATTTATGTAATTATGAACCCATTCATTATGTAAGGCTCATTCGTTAAGGATGTTTAACGAATGAGCCCATTCGCTATTAATTAGAGTTCATTCGTTAAGGATGTTTAATGAATAAACCTTAATCGTTATATGTAAATGTCCCTTCGTTAAGGATGTTTAACGAATGGACCTCAGTCTTTATGTATTTAATCCATTCGTCATGGAATATTGACGAATGGGGTATAGCGAATGAGTCATTTGCTATACCGTAGGATAATATATGTAAAATTAGATTAATGGAGGCCATTCCTTACGAGATGTGTAATGAATAGCATCTCATCGTCTATATAAGGCTGTTCTGCCTTGTTTAATTTAAGTGTTGATTAACAATATATCATGACTCCGCCAAATTACTCTCTCAATACTTCACTAAATATTATTGATCTATTACCTAACATATCAAGTATATCATATTACTATATCATTGATCTAATAAATATGTTATGAATTCGTATTGATTGGGTTTGAGATTTCCGGTGTTCAACAAGTGGTATCAGATCAGACGGCTGCTCTCGATGCATCAATTTAAGGTATGATTCAGATCTGAATGGTCTTCTTCGTGTTCATCGGGCTTTGGTATGGTTTGATCAGATTTCGATCAAATTAAGGTATGCATGTTGAAATTGATGGTATATTTGTGTTTATTAATGAATTACAAAGCTTCCTATTGATTTTGGAGGTTAAGTATGGTGTATTGAAGAATCCACCATTGAAGAGGAATTACTGTTTGATCAGATTCAGATAAAATCAGTGATTTTTAAGTTAATTGGATGATAGATTCTTGATCAGAATGAAAATCCGAGTGTTCGTGTTAATTTTCATGGTTATTTATGGTGTTTTGATGATTTCATCATGGATGAAGCTCAAATTTGCTGTTTCCGACGATGTAGCAGTATTATCAGGCGATCTAACTGATTTTTCCGGCGAAAATCGTTTTTCCGGTGAACAATAACAGATCCAACAACCCATTAGTTATGTTACTGTAGCCATTCGTTACCGGAACTTAAAGAATGGAGGCCATTCGTTATGGAGTTTAACGAATGTGTACTGGGTTATTTATAACGAATGTGGACTTATTCATTCAATGGTTCTTACGAATGAGAATAGTTATAACAAATGAAGTCTGGTTAATTTATAACGAATGTGGGTTCATTCGTTATTGGATCAGACTAATGTGATATTTAATGTATGGGACCTCATTCGTTCAACTATTATAACGAATGAGAAAGGTATTTTATATCGAATGTGATGTCTATTCGTTCAAGGGTAACGAATAAAGACACATTGTTAACGTATGAGATGACTGTTTGACGAATGGTGATCAGGATAACGCATGGGATGATGAATGAGGCCCCATTCGTTCTTTGAGCTCATTCGTCATTGGTTTAAGGTAAAAAAAAAAGTCTAGGATATTCCTTATGCATTGGGTACGCTTCTTGTAAATTTTGTTAATATATTTTCCGGCTTACATTTTTTGCGTTTCGACTGGCCTAGGGGGAGACCACGAGTAATTTAAGGAGGAGTTTGTTTGAGATTTGTGTAGACTGTTCAAGACCTTGTTGATTTTGTCAAGAAAAAAGGGGAGATAAAACTTTCAAAGAGTTTATTTGGCATGTATCTTCCTACCTTTGCAAGGGTTTCTTGAAAAACACTGCAATTCAGGTGGTAATTCATGATTGCAAAGCTACGTTTAACTGAGTTTAAGATTGCAATTGTTCTTCGATTGCCGATTGGTTTGTTAGGAACTGAAACCTGACTATGTGGGATACGAGTGTCTATCTGTTTACTTCTTGCTGAGGGACTTTGATCCTGGCTATGTTGGCTACGAGTATTTGGCGGATTAATGAGGGTGACAATTCTCGAATGGGTTGATCTTACGGAGGAACATACGAGTCTTGCCATTGGATTGAATAGTTTTATCATTCAGGGTTTATTATTAGAGGTTGGAAATCTGTATCATATGCCCAAACATTAGTGCATCTTTGCGAATGAGATGTAGAAGAGCTTCGATGAGTTATTTGGATAAACGTTTTCAAGAGAGTGAAAGCCGAAGTGAAAGATGTAGAATGATCATGTTGTTCATGAGGATGTGTGATGAGGCTAAACGTAAAGATATTTTTGCTTTACCAGCGGTGACAGATAGCTGATGACTTGTTGTTGATTGTTGAAAGATTGAACCATTTCATACGCCAATGGATGATCAGGATGATCTCCAATAGTTTCTCACTTTGAGGGGGAGATCTGATAGAGAGGATACAAGTTATTGTTTGCTGAAAAGATTTGAGGATTTGTCTGTCTGCACAAGCCCGAGATTTAAGCGGACAACAATATTAGTGACTGACTTAACAGCAGTCACAATAGCGTTTAAATATAAAACTGCGATGGAAAGGTAATTTGGTCAATATGATTTTCTGCTTAAACTCACAAAAATATGTAATGCTTTCGTAAAATAGTTTTCATATTTGTTTTTGTTTTATTTGCCTTTTTTTATTAAAAAATTATTATTAAAAAATACAAAAATATTTTGTTTCTCTATTTTTGTTTTCTGCTTAATTTTCGATTTACAAGCTAAAAAGGGTAAATATTTAAAAAGCAAAAAAATTAAAAAGATTTTCTCTATTTTATTTAATTCATTTAAATTATTTGATCTTAAATTATGTGTTTTGAACGCACAACACGTTAAGGTATTGCATCTTACTCATACTGGTAAGATTCTTAAGGTAAATTTCATCGGGACACGGGTTTTCGATGCCTTATTTAATACTTGTAATTTAAAATGAAAAGGATTTTATTTTTAATTGGTTAATTTAATTGCTATTCTTTATGAGAAATCATAACGAATAGAGTCCATTCGCTATTAATATGGATTACGAATGAGGGTCAATTTTGTCTTAATTTGGATAATGAATTAGTCCATTCGTTATCATCATTCGCTTCCGCTACACTGATAACGAATGAACCCATTCGTCATCATTAGTGATAACGAATGAAGAACAAATCTAAACTGATTCGTGATGAGTTTTAAGCTATTGTTCATTCGTTAACAGGTTTAACGAATGAATCAAGGAATAAGACCATTCGTTAATTTTGAATTAACGAATGGACTCATTCGTTGTCTAGGAATGTGTGCAAGGCTTGTCGTTTATAATGAACAGGGGTTGAACGAAAGGTCTCATTCGTTCACCTTGATATTCACACTCACATACCAAACATCTTGCATTTTTTTTCAAAATCTCGATCATCACTAAACCTTGTTTTGATCATTGTTTAAGATTCGTAAGGTAATGACGATCACAACGTAATGAATTCGTCAAAATCCTTGGACGAATTATTGATCAAGTAATCGGTTCTTACATCGGAGTTAACTTAAGAACAAAAAACTATTGTTCTAATTAGTATTAACCTAAATGGTTAGGTAGAATGGACTATCAATATCATTGCGAGTCCATTCGGATTTAACTTATTATAATACATCGTTATACATGGACTAATTGAATCTTCAATTGCATGTTGACCATCGATGTTCATACTCAATTTTGACTTAGACTAGTTGGAGTCAAAGTTGATAATTATTGTTGTTATTCATTACAGCCAACAAATGAACATTCGTTCGTGATTTATTCGTTAAGATTACCTAACGAATCAGTTCATTCGTGGGCACTAATAACAAATGAACTCACATTCGTCATGGTTTATTCGCTACTTAATCATGGTTGATTCGTTATCAATCATTCGCTATGTTAGTCATAATTAATCAGGTCATTCATGATAACAAATGATCTCATTCGTCATAACGAATGAACAAACTTTGAAGCATAACGAATGATATTTATTAATTATTTTCAAAGTTAATCTTGTAATTTTTAAAATAATTTATTTAGTAATGTTCGTTTTTACTAACTCTCGGGTTTATGTATTCATAGAAATGGCAGATGAAAATATACAAACGACTCCAGTTGCTGATCAACAGCAAATTCAGCAGCAACAAGAACCTGAAATCCCGCTTCTGCCGTTTGACCAAAAGCACAACATATGTGCTTTTGTTCAAGATAACTTTTCCGATGAGGGCGTATTCGGAGATATCATTACTTTCCTACAACGATCTCAAATACACTATGCCATTACTACTGACGTACCGATTCACTTCAACATCATTCGTCCTTTCTGGAATTCGGCACGTTTTGTAGAGTCAGAAAATCATATTGTCATAGAAGTCAACAACAAACCAATCGTTATATCACATGGGGTTATCCGACAGGCGCTGAAATTTGTGGATAACAGGGATAATCCATGTGAGTTTGATAGGATGTTGATAGTGGGTTAATTTGACGTCTATTTTTTTCAGGTGACCTTGAACGTTCCCAATACAACAAGGCTTACTTGTGCCCTCCGTACAAGTACCTATTACATGTTCTTAAACAATGGCTTAGGGGACACAAGGGTGGATACGACAAATGCCTGATTATGCTACAATCGGAATTCGTAGCTCTTATTTTGAATAAGCCGTTCAACTTTTCTGAGCTTATCTTCTATCATCCCAAGGAGAACTGCTTGGTCAAGAATCGATGCAGTAAAATCTTGATGTATCCACGTTTTATCCAGCTGATCATTCAGGATTTAATTCCTTATTAGGAGATTAATCGGACATTGAAAGCCGATGTTTTGAAGTTGGAACACATGTATGCGGACTCAATGAAGAGGATGAAGACCTATAAGAGTAAGGAACCGCAGGATATCCCAAGGACCAAACATTTAATTGTTCACTTGGCGAATCCAACATACTTATGTCCTTCTAATGATCGTTGGATTCACAACGATTCAGATTCCGAATGAGAAGAAGGACCAGGTGGGAACGGTGGTGGAGATGATGGTGATGGTGGCTATGGGGTGATGAACGACGTGCTGACGTTAAGGCAGCAAGCTCACAGGCTGCTTAACAAAAGAGAAAGGCAAGTCGTTAGCTAAATATCAACCGCCCAAACGTAGTGATAGTAACAGATCAGGTGGAGATTGGTCCACGTGTGCGTCGGTCGTTTGTTTCTCAAAGTCCGGTGGTATCACTTACTTCTAGCACCCCAACACTCACATTGATGACCATGATCACTTCAGATCCAAGGCTTGGAGAAATTCCTCATTCTATGCTATCTCTAATGCCAAGGCCATCTGATTCTTCAACGGTGGTACCTCCTACACCAACGATGATGACTACACATCCCTTGGACGTCTCATTTATGAGAATCGGCCGTCCTTAGGGCCCTGCCTGTACCTGCTACGTTCCATGATTTGTTCTCTGTCCATCAGATGGACATGCTCTAGTGTGATTCACTTATACGAGAATCAATTGGCGGCTGATCGTCAGGCGCAAGAACAGATGAGGTTAAACCAAAGTCGTCTAATGGGGTACCTTTCCTATTGCCAGAAAAGAAACAAATGAGCTACGTGATATTGTAACGGCTCAGGGGGTGATGATTAAAGAGCAGGAAGATCTCGTTCTTTAGTTAACGTGTATGGATAATGCTTTGAAGAAACTAAAGAATGATGATGATGAACCTGTTGCTCCGAGTGCTGGAGGAAGTGAGCCGAAACAAGCTCACGACTCATCTTCTCTCTTCTGGGTTGGTACTAGTGGTGATGGAGGTGAAGGCAATGATCGACAGATAGTTATCTATCAGGACTCGACAAACCTTCAACCTATCGAGTTGATCCAAGGCAACACTATATTATTTATGGATTTTGTGAAGAGGGTGGTGATGAGCACTACCAATGCTGATGAAATCGAAGAAGGACAATTCATCGATCATGCCCTAACTCGCGAACAGATTTCACTATTATTAGGGTTGAACGATGCAGAGTTAGAAGCGTTGGAGGCTGAGGAGGATGTGGAGGTGGTTAATAATGAGGAAGTGCTTCTTGATGCGAGTATTCCACACGAGAATACGTCGTTTATCTATGAAGATGAGGAGATAGAGATGGAATATGTCAGAGCAGAGGAATACCCTAATCTGTATCATCGCTCAAACGTAGATCAGGGTGTTCCCACATTTACTGAAGACTCATCTAGAAAAGACAACAAAAAAGAAAGAAAAAATGCCAGAAAGGGACTCTGATCCGTCTGAAGCTGATATTCTAGGCTGGTTCGAGAACCGCAGCAAACGAGCCCGTAAGATTACTGAAGCTGACCAGTACGTCTTTTGAGAACAACAGCTGGATGCTGCTACACGAGCTAAAGCAAATCAGAAGACTACATTTAAAGTTGTGCCGACAGTAAAAGGTGATTTAGTTTCTTGGTTATACGAGTGTGATTTAAAGGTGTGTATTATTAAG
The DNA here is from genome assembly GCF_021521415.1 of Bidens hawaiensis. Taxonomy (NCBI): domain Eukaryota; kingdom Viridiplantae; phylum Streptophyta; class Magnoliopsida; order Asterales; family Asteraceae; genus Bidens; species Bidens hawaiensis. Next base: position 229,650 of record NW_027495777.1, on the reverse strand, counting down.
TGGGAGAACGATGTTCAGTATTTTCAATACATCACTAACGTTCTCTCACTTTCGAGGTGGGATGTGCGAACACTCACCAACAGACCATTGAAAATCGTGGTGGAGATCAATTAGTAGAATGTTTTCACCAACATCTGCTCTTCGAAGTCAACCATGGACATAAATTCTTTAAGCCACAAGTTCCAACCCATAAGTACATTGATGAAATTTATTCTGTACGGATTGGAGGAAACTTGTACTTAAAGATAAACCGCCTAAAACCATGAAATGTGTACCGGTGAAGACTTTTCTGCAGAGTCTTCAACTATCGTTTAATCGATGGTACTACGATAATCGGAATGGACAGGCGGTCATTGTGCTGGGAAAAGGATTGAAGATCAGTTTCATACGAGTTATCTATCCGATGTGGCTCGTTAACTTATCAAAGACCGACAATGACGTATTATTTGAGAACAAGATTTTGATTGAACGTCAAGCAGATTATGATCGAGCTATGCAATTCCAATGCGTCGTGCGTGTGTGTCACGCGTTCAGGATTCATAGTAGTCGAGTTTGGAAGACGAAGAGGTTCAAGTAATTTATAGACAAAGAGCTCAAGACGACGGAGTGTTTGTTAGTGCACGGTTATATCGTCTCGAGTCACTCGGTTGTAATTTATTATTATTATTATTATTTTAATGTTAAAGGGTATTTATGTAATTATTAACCCATTCTTTATATAAGGCTCACCTGTTAAGGATGTTTAACGAATGAGCCCATTCGCTATTAATTATAGTTCATTAGTTAAGGATGTTCAACGAATGAACCTTAGTAGTTATATGTAAATTTCCATTTGTTAAGGATGTTTAACGAATGGACCTCAGTCGTTATGTATTTAATCCATTCTTCATGGAATGATGACGAATTGGGTATAACGAATGCGTCATTCGCTATACCATAGGATAACATATGTAAAAGTAGACGAATGGAGGCCATACATTACGGTATTTGTAACGAATGGCATCTCATCGTCTATATAAGGCTGTTCCACCTTGTTTAATTTAAGTTTTGATTAACAGTATATCATGACTCTGCCAAATTACTCTCTCAATACTTCACTTAATATTATCGATCTATTACCTAACATATCAAGTATATCATATACCTAAATCCTTGATCTAATCAATTTGTTATGAATTCATATTGATTGGATCTGAGATTTCTGGTGTTCAACATGTCTTGTCAGGCATAGGCTTGGATTCCTTTTAGGAGAAGGCTCCATCCCTAGCATTGTCGTTGGTGAGGGAAGCAGCTAGGTCCATAGGTTGATTATGATATGAAGATAGGTTTCTTTGATTTCGAGATGACTTGGATGGTGCTACACTGATTTATTTCAGATGCCGAAACTTGTTTTTGGATTTGAAAAATTAGGGTTTTGTGTGCACGTGCTGCACAAACAGTAGATTTTTGTTGAAAAATATTGCCGATGGTACAAACTGATAAGGAGAATGTACAAGTCAAGAATGAACAGGTACTAAAGGAAATTTCAACATTGTTTGTTGCAGCAAATGCAAATTGAATATTCGAGCAGGTTCTGCAAGGGCAAATCAGTAACTGATTATGCAGAAATGAAGTTTTGGTGTCTCGAGCACACTATGATCATATAAGACTGAACTCGAGTATGGAAAAATGACTAAGTGTTGCTTCGAGCATAGGAGGTGTTTTGCCCAAGCACATCTTTGTTTGGCTCAAGCACAGGTTATTTCGAGCACAACTTATATCGAGCACATCAAATTCGGGCACACTTTGTGAAACCCAGAGCATGTCCTTTGTCTTCTCAAGAAAACTATCTTCTTTAAGTCTCGAGCACACTTTGTTATTTATTCGAGCAGACTCTTTTTCGAGCATACTTTGTTTTGCCATGAACAATTATGTTTGTGAAGAGAAAACTCAAGTTTTTCACAAGTATTCCCGAGCACACCCTTGCTCCCGAGCATGCTTGGTGTTAAGTGAAGAAAATGAAAATTCACAAGTATTCCCGAGCACACTTAGTGATAGTAAGTACTTCCGAGCACACTCTGTGCTAGGTGAAAAATTGAAAAATCACAAGTGTTTTGCTTTCCGGGTACACTTTGCTTCCGAGCACACTTTGTTTTCTGGGTACATTTTGTGCTAGGAAAGTGCTTCCGAGTACACTTTGTGCTTGGAAATGAATCAAAGTATGCTTTGTGCTTGGAAATGAAACCAAGCATACTTTGTGCTAGGAAAGTGCTCCCAAGCACATTGTGTGCTAGGAAACAGAGTTTGTGAAACATTTCAAAGTTTTGAAGAAACTTTTGAGATTTTTGGTGCCGTTGACCGTTTGACCAAGCTGTTCTCTACGGAAGATATATACCAGGGGTATTTTGGTAATTTTTCTCCAATCATCAACAAGCTTATGGAATTCAAACCTCATCCAATTTCACGACTTCATCACAAGCTTTACAAGAACAAGTGTTGACCAAGCTTAAGGATTTAATCACTTTTAGTGTCAACCAACTTTTGAATATGTTTATTTGAGATTTTTACAATCTTGATGAGGATGATCAAGATTGTTTCACCCACACTTGATTTGAAGACACATTTATTAAAGACAATTGCAACGAAATTGGGGGAGCAAAAATCTTTGAATTTCATTGCAAATGGCTAGCTTCAAATCAAGTAAAAGACTCAAGTTAAGGAAAAGTTGATCAAGATCAATAATCCAAGGTTTTTCAAAGACGTTTCATCATTTGTAAGTTTTCAGATTTCCTAGTACGGATGAGAAGATGGATTTATCACGAGCAACAATGTTGAAAGGAAGATCAGTAGAGTCTAACCTCCTATGAAATAGACACTTGAACAGTCAAGAACGGGTTATGGTTGACTTGAATGCTATCTTAATTCAGGGAATGGTTTGAAGATGATTTACATGGGAAGAAACGGTTTTGAAGAATTGAAGATTATTTAATGATCACAATGATTTTATTTCTTTTTGTGATAACCTTGTTACCTGAAGTTGATCTTTGACGTTCAAAGCCTCGTTCATATGCCCATAAAGCTATATCCAAAAGTGGTATAAGAGTGATAATTCGAAATGAACAATGGGAGAAGCTTAACGTGAGGGGGAGAATTTCAATGAAAGACAACGAGTTATAAGGTTATCATGAAAGAAATTCGATGGCATCGGTCTAAGGGGGAGATTGTTGGAACTTATATTTTAGACCGACACATCGAATTAATTTGTGGGTGAAAAATATATTATTTGGTCTCAACCAAGGGTGGATGGCTTGAAGACCAAGTCATGCTAGACTAGTATAAATAGATGTTTTTATTCATTTGTCTAGTATGAGTGACTGTATTGTGTATGTGTGAGATCAAGGGTTTTATCCCTTTGAGAGAGTCTCTGCCTCCAGGATGAGCTCTCCTGGTGGTGGCTGAGATATTTCTTAATCGATTGTATGTATGAATGTATGTATGAGTGTTTCATCTTAATGAGAATCATTCGGCTAATATTTCATACTACCATTTCTATCTTGTTTGTGTTTTGATTGCAATTGTTCATCCTACTTTATTGTTGATTGTTAATCAAATCAGGATCTCTCCCAATACACCACATCCATCCAAACATCTTTCAAGAGTGAATCTGAGTGAGATTCGATCCTAACCCTAGACCCGAGCTCCACAATGTTGTTTAGTACCGACGAGCAGAAAGTCAACCTCAGGAGGACGTCAATTTTTGGGTGGAAGGCTAGTGTCATGGCAATGCAAAAAGCAGACTACAGTCTCAATCTCTACTGCAGAAGCTGAATATGTTGCTGCATCCGCCTGCTGTGCACAAGTTCTATGGATTCAAAATCAGATGCTGGACTATGGTTTGAATTTCTTGAACACCCCTATTCTTATTGACAACACTGTTGCATATTTTACTGTTAAGAATCCAGTTCAACATTCCAAAACTAAGCACATTGAAATCAGACATCATTTCATCAGAGACTGAAGTGAAAAAGGTTTGATTGAAATGCAAAGAGTTGATACAAGTGACAATTTGGCTGACCTTTTCACCAAACCACTTGAAAGAACCAGGTTCAACTTTCTTCTGAAAGCCCTGGGAATGATCAACTCTAATGAAAGCTGATTAAGGTTGTGTACCTGGTTGTGTGTCTCTCTGTGATAACTGACTATTTTGTTAGAGATTACACATATTGAATATTTAGTGAATATGCTTGATTATGTTACTTAAGTATGATATTTGAATATGCTACTGAATATGTTAACTGTTATGTGCTTTAACTGTGTATGTATGCAAAATTTGACATGTTTGATCTGATTGATAGGTTTGCATGATTATCAGTTGATGTGCATTTGTGATGTTAGAATAAGTGTCTGTGTTATGATTTACTTGTGAGAGTAAGCTTATTTGACATCATTGCTTTAATGCTTGACTATGTGTTATATCTGATCATCTGATGTTGTTAGGATAGGCTTACACATGAATGTTGTTAAATGTTTGCTTGTCCTTATAATATTGAGTGTCATTCAGATTTAATTATGTACTACAACTGTTTATGTCAAAATGTGTTTTATGTCAAAATTAAGTGATTTAATGAAATTTCTATTGAATTTTGCATAAATACTTTATTTTGATCAAAACATGAGCATGTTGTTAATGGTGCAGAGATATGGTAAGATTATTCAGTTCAAGCTTTAAAAGAAGATTAAAAGAAGGATTTTTTTAAGAAAAGTCTCAAATAGTTGTTTTTGCTGAAAACTATGTCATTTGCCCAGTTGGAAGGACTTGCACCCGTGTATGTTTGGTCCTTAAATCTCTACAGATTCAAAGGATAGCCATTGACCTGAAAACTGAATGTATTTGGGGCAATAATAACTTGTTTCTTATTCCTTCACTTAAAACTATGTCAATAGCTCTAACTTTGAAAGGACATATATTCACATGTATGTTTGGTCCTGTTGACCACTTTTGGTCAAACAGGATAGCCATTAACCTGACAATGAAGAGATATTGGGGTGATTGAATATTAAACTGTGTTAAATGGGAAATGATAGTACATTGACTGCTTAGCCAATCATATGGATTTATTAGGCTAAAAAGACCTTAGTATAGTCATTAACATGTATGGTTGCTTTCCCATGATGATGTAAAATCTTAGGTGATATAAACATAATGAATATGTTGATCTTTATGTGGAGATACATAGTTGTCTTTGCATATCTCAAGATAAATCTCTCCAAATGATAGGCAGAAAAGTGATTACCCAGTCATACACGAGTCTGTTGTTATTTGGTCAACCAAAAATGAAACATCTTTAAATGTGACAAGGAACATGCTTTAAGAAAATTTGAGAAAATATCAAAAACAAGGGGAAGAATGAATAAATCAACCAAAAGTTGATAAGTGTTCTAAATATTGTATCAAACAAGAGGGTTACAACAAGAACTACAAAGATGTTGACAAAATCTGTCTCATCTTGAATGAAAGGCATGCTATTAACAGTAAGTCCAACGTTCAACCTCTATATATGTTTGAATCTCAAAAAAATACAATAAGTTCTGTCATACAAAAACAATTTTTGACCAAATACAGGAGGTTGGAGTCAAATTGGGGTGATCTGGGGAAAGCCAAATAAGCTTTGAGAAGAGATATGAGGCATCATAGCACAGTGTTGACCATTAATGCATTATGCTTTAAATGAACCTAAATCATACCACCAAGGAGATGAAATTTATGCTAAGTTTATACCTGCTGTTAACCTATCTATGTTGTCACAATAATGCTGAGAGTGAAGTATTGAGATAGCTACATAGTCAATATGATCCCATTCTTGTGATCTTTTCAGAAAATGGAAGAAACTATTTTGTAGAGAAATATAACTGAAATTTGATCTCTAAATGCACCATTTGCTCTTAAACTATGATCTGAAATGAAAAATATATTTTGACAAAGTGGTTTAAGTCAAAAAGTGTTGCATTTTGCCTTTAATTGCTAAATATGTAAGTTCGGGTAAGGTTTAATATTTTATAACCTTTCCGGGCACAAAACAGTTGAATATGTTTGAATATGATATTTCGGGTAAGGTTTGATGATTTATGACCTTTTCGGGTAAGCTTAGTCATTTTTGACTAACTTTATGATTTTCGGGCATGCTTTGAAGTGTTTACACTTTCTGGGTAGAGTACACTGTTGTACTCATTTCCCGAGCAATCTTGAAGTCTTGAGATGATTATGTGTTGTTATAGCTAGCTTTTAACAAGAAATTCTTGTTTCGGGCAAGCTATGCATGTTATATGCTGATTGTGATTACAAGCAAACTTTATGAACTTAGTCAAGTACATCAAGTAAGCTTTGTGATTTGTGTGAATATGTTGTTAGGAAATGTTTTTTAATCTTTCCGGGCATGCTTAGATATTACTATTTAAGTTTGTCATTTTTCGGGTATGGTTTGGCATGTTGAAATCCCTCGGGTAAGGGCATACCTGATGATTGAATGTGTTTATCCTAGCAAGCTTAGTGCTAACATAGGATTTTCGGGCAAGCTCTTTGAAATTTTAGACTATAGCACACTTAAAATGTTTATGTGTTTTAATTTCATTCCGAGCATGCTCTGTGATATGTGTGTTTATGATTTCTTTGAAATTACAAGTGTTTTCGGGCAAACCTTGTTTTCCGGGCACACTTTATATTTCGGGTACACTTTTGTTCCCTCAATATACTTGGTAATTTCAAAACTTAACTTTCTGAGTACACTGTCTGCTAGAAATCTTTTTCCGGGCACACTATGTACTATATGAAGGTTATTCGAGTATACTTTGCATTAGAAAGGTGTTCGGGCACACTATTCTCTTGAATGGTTGCTCGGGCACACTATGTTTTCTAGTATGCTTGATTGAATATGTTATTTAGTATGATAAAATTGATTATGATTCTTATTAGGGTTTATGCTAGATAAGTTTTAATTTGAAATTGAGAAATCTATATGGGTGTCTTGTTTGATTCCTAGTAAGGATGTTTATTTGATGTTTATACTTGATTATTTGTCTTGTGTGACACCCGGTAATTTCCCAATCCCATAAACCAAGTAATCAACCTAATTATTAGGTGATTGTAAATATTATGCGCGCCATGTTATGATCAGCGCGGGCATATGTTATATGCGCGGATGCGATGCGCGCCATGTTATGATAAGCTCGGGCATATGTTATATGCGCCATGCGCGGATGCGATGCGCGCCATGTTATGATCAGCGCGGGCATATATTATATGCGCCACGCGCACAGGTTTTTGTTGTGTTTTCATGACAACTTAATTTTATGTCGTTTCTGTCTAATGGGTTGCATACCTCTTCAATGATCAATAAGTAAAACTATGTTCAAACAATATCCTAATTTCCTAATTAAGACCCAAATCATTTATGCGCGCGCAGAAAAAGGGAACTAACCTCCCCGCATGGCGGGAACATTGAGAGCTAGTTTGTTTGAAGCTCCAAGATGGAATTGACTTCAACATAACTGATCACTATGTTGAAATACCAAGACCTCATGGAGAATCTACAAATGAAACTCAACGTCCCTGACTACGAGAAGGTTACGCACCTACCCGCATCAAATAAAAAGGAGTTATGTGCGACACCTGCGGGAAGAATCCCCGCGGGACACCTTAAAACTAAACCCTTTACGCATGAACGTCTGCACAGAAACCAACCACCTTTTCGCTTAAATCCAAAAGTTCACCCTGTTAATAAACTCTGAGAACACTGGTTCCAGCAGAGCCAGATGGACTCGCAGGATTCCTTATAAGGACGCCTGCGCAGTGATACGCGCAGGATTCGTTACAAGGACGCTTGCGCGAAGACCAACTGGAGCCACCGGACCCACAACGTTCAAAGAAATGGCCTACACGCAGAAGGCTATACGCGCAAGGTTACGCGCACAAAACACTTAGTCTATTCTTCAGATGAAAGGGGATTACCCCCGCCCAGAAAGAACCAGTTGCGTGTTTCAGAGATTTTTACCTTTTGACAGCACACTGACAACAGTACCAGGAACAGTACTGTAACACGAAATGTCAACTGTCAGCCGCACCTACTCTCACCAACCACAGTCCTGCATGTACTGTCAAATCAATCAGAATCTTCATAACCACTCCCTAGGACCATCACCCCCATCCCTAAATAAATAATAATAAACCCCATACCTTGTCATCACTACACCCAATATGATAAGATTTCAATCCCCTAAATCAAGGGATTGTGTTCCCTTGAATTTGCCTATAAATATCAATTCTTGAATAAAAATATCACCACCACAAGAAACACACTCCAAACTCCTCTCTTAAACCTGTAATTCTGCACTAACCATCTCCCAAGCATCCGTTTCCAGTTCCATCGCTAGGTAAGTCGAAACTTTAGTCTTGAGATTTACTTTTCTGACCAGCCCTTATATTCTTCGATTACTTGGTCTTAATACACATATTTCTTGTTATTTAAACATATTCTAGACTTCCAATTTCGAGGCTAACACCAAGAAACCCGAATCTCGTTTAATCTCACTAAACCATCACTTAACAAGAATCACAGGTGAGTCTCACAGCCCCTATTTTCACTATTTTTGAACTGTTTTCGGGGCGAGGGACACGTGTTTTAATTATGTTTTATCATGGTATATTTACAAGCAATGCAAACGATTATCTGTTCATAGTGTCTATATTGATTATCAATGTGAGTGCGCAAGAACGAGAAAGTGATCACGAAACAATGGAACTCTAAGGGTAGGGACTACTGGTTTGATCAACCCGCTCGTAGGGGTCGCACCTCTTTGCATGGACGAGCGCCTAGTATGGTCATGGGGTAGTACTACTGGTTGTTAAACCCGCTCGTAGTGGTCGCGCCACTTTGCATGGACGAGCGCCTAGTTTTCCGAACAACGATGTCCGCGCGTAACCCGCGGGACGGTATTATTAAATCCACTCGTAGTGGCCACGCCACTTTGCATGTACGAGCACATAGTTTTCATCGATGTCCGCACGTAACCCGTGGGATGGTTTTATCAAGAATATGTTTTAATGATGTTATCAGAACTATGTTTCAATATCGTTTTATCAAGAATATGATGCAATACGATTTATCAAGTCACCGAAACTTGTGAACTCACTCAGTTTATACTGATTCAAATATTTTTACGTGTCTTTCAGGTGGTAATTAAGTAGCGCAAGGGGTCACACGTAGAGCACTTCACGCAGAACAGCTATAAAAATGGTTTTTGGAAGATTTTAGTTCTATCCCTTCCACACGCGTGGTTGTTCCGGCCGTGTAAGGGAATATGGCGCGGAAATCTTCAACATTTTTCATATTTGGATGTTTTTATATGTTCTTCTAAACAATGTAATGTATTTTGTACTAGACATTTCATGAGAAATGGGAAATTTATTTGAATGTTTGCAATGACCCGTGCTTGATTATCAATCCCCGCGCGCGCGCGCCCGGCTGTTTCCGCCGATTGGGGCCGGGTGTGACAGATTGGTATCAGAGCACTGGTTATAGCGAACTAGGAAAGAAGTTTTAACCTAGACTATAACCGTAGGGGAATCGCATGAAATATTTTTTTTTCAAAGAAAATATTTTCAAAAGAAAAATCACACACACTTAGGAACACGGGTCACACAATGTCTAGTGAACACTAAGGATAAAAACATTATGTGCTCAGGGTACATGCGCTAAGTTTGATATATTTTCACTCTTTCAAGAAAAACGAGAATGCCTCCAACCAGAGCCAAAGGAATTACCATGACACCCGAGGAACTCGCAGAAATAATCGCACAGGCGATCGCAACGCATGAGGCCAGCAAGGCCGAATCCAGTCAGGGCCGTCAAGAGACCGAAACCCCAGAACCCGAATCAGGAGCTTTGGACAAAGGATGCTCCTATAAGACATTTATGGCCTGTAAGCCTTGGCCATTCAAGGGCACCGAAGGGGCCATTGGGCTCTACAACTGGATCACAAAATGGAGACAGTTCTCTCCATTAGCGGGTGTAGTGAAAGTCAAAAGGTCCTTTACGCGACCTGCATGTTCCAAGAAGCGGCCTCGTCTTGGTGGAAGCTTCAAACGAAAACATTGGGACGAGAAGTTGCTCTCCACAAGACCTGGGAGGAACTAAAGGATATGATGATGAAGAAGTTCTGCTCTCGCGCCGAAATTCAGAGTCTACAGCAGGAATTTTGGAACCACGCCATGGTAGGAGCTGATATCGACGCCTACAACAACCGATTCAACGAACTTTGCCAGATGGTGCCGGATATGGCAAACACGGAGGAGAAAAAGATCGAGAGGTATATCTTTGGGTTACCTCATGTTATCAGAGTTCCGCTCAATGCCGCAGCGCCTCCAACCTTTGATGATGCAGTGGCGCGGGCCATCACTCTTACAAGAGATACGGTCCGTGCGGGCATGTTGACCTCGCGCGGGAACGAGCAGCGAACCCCTGACCCCAAGAGAAAATGGAACTCTCACCACCGAGGGTCCGACTCCAAGCAACCACCATTCAAGAGACAGGAGAGCGTAAGGGCTTACGCGATACAAGCCTTGGAGCCACCACGAAGAGGGTACAATGGGCCTCACCCATGGTGCAGCAGATGCAAGTATCACCACGAGGGTGAATGCGCAAGCATCGTATGCGCCAAATGTAGCAGACCAGGGCACAAGGCGATAAATTGCCATGTCAAAGAAACTGGAGTAAACGATAACTGCTATGCATGCGAGAAGCCAGGACATTTCAGTCGGGATTGCCCGCAAAAGAGAAACCAAGCTCGCGGGAGAGCCTTTGTGATCAGCGCGGGCGAAGCAAAAGAAGAACCGAATGTAGTAACCGGTACGTTTCTACTTAACGACCATTTTGCATCTGTCTTATTTGATACTGGCACTGACCTAAGTTTCATATCCACTGAGTTTAAAAACTCCCTAGGCTTAGCAACCAGTAGGCTAGACACGCCTTATACTTTAGAACTAGCCAATGGTAGGCAGATACGCGCGAACGAGAGGACTGAGCAATGTGTATTGGTCATGGGAGGTCACGGATTCAATATTAACTTATTGCCAATAGACTTGGGAAGTTTTGACATTGTGGTAGGCATGGATTGGTTAGTCGAGAACCACGCGGAAACTATTTGCCATGAGAAGCAGGTTCGGATCCCACTGTTGAGCGGGGAAACCTTAGTAATTCAAGGGGAAAGAAGTGGAGTTGCGATAAAACTCATTTCGTGTCTAAAGGCGCGCAAGTGCCTGAGGAAAGGATGCTACGCCTTCCTGGCACACGTAGTAGAGAAGAAAGGAGAACGAAAGATTGAAGACTTACCAGTGGTGCGCGAATTCCCAGAAGTTTTCCCTAAAGATTTGCCCGGATTACCGCCACCGCGACAAGTCGAGTTTCGAATCGACTTGGTTCCAGGAGCTGCACCAGTAGCTCGAGCACCCTATCGACTAGCTCCATCCGAGATGCAAGAGCTATCTAATCAGTTGCAGGAACTATTGGATAAGGGTTTCATACGCCCAAGCTTTTCACCCTGGGGAGCTCCAGTGCTTTTCGTGAAGAAGAAGGATGGTTCATTTAGAATGTGTATTGACTACAGGGAACTGAACAAGCTGACAGTCAAGAATCGGTACCCCTTACCAAGGATTGACGACTTATTTGATCAGTTGCAGGGATCCAGTTATTATTCGAAGATAGATCTACGGTCAGGTTACCACCAACTCAATGTCCATGAGGAAGATGTGCCGAAGACAGCCTTCCGAACTAGATACGGCCATTATGAGTTCTTAGTGATGCCCTTCGGGCTAACTAATGCGCCGGCTGTATTCATGGATCTGATGAACCGTGTGTGCAAGCCATACTTGGATAAGTTTGTGATTGTGTTTATAGATGATATTCTGGTTTACTCCCGAACCAGAGCTGAGCATGAACAACATCTGAGATTAATTTTGGAAATGCTGAAGAAAGAAAAGTTGTATGCAAAGTTTTCTAAATGTGAGTTTGGGATTAGAGAGGTTCACTTTCTCGGTCACGTTGTAAACGAGAAAGGAATACACGTCGATCCTTCCAAGATCAAAGCCATCGAGAATTGGGAAGCGCCAAAAACACCAACTGAGGTGAGGCAATTCCTAGGACTAGCTGGCTACTATCGACGTTTCATTGAGAACTTCTCCAAGATAGCTTTACCTCTGACTGCGCTAACACAGAAAGATAAGAAGTTTGATTGGGGCGAAAACCAGGAAGCAGCGTTTCAAATGTTAAAGCAAAAATTATGTAGTGCGCCAGTTTTGTCTCTGCCCGAGGGGACGGACGACATCATCGTCTACTGCGACGCTTCACATCAAGGGCTCGGATGTGTCCTTATGCAGAGAAACAATGTCTTAGCGTATGCCTCTCGACAACTCATGGTCAATGAAAGGAACTATACAACGCATGATCTGGAACTTGGAGCAGTTGTTTTCGCGCTAAAGATTTGGCGCCATTATCTTTATGGTACAAAGTGTTTAATTTTTACGGATCACAAGAGCCTTCAGCATATATTTGATCAAAAGGATTTAAACATGAGGCAACGAAGATGGGTAGAATTATTGAATGATTATGATTGTGAAATAAAGTACCATCCTGGAAAGGCGAATGTGGTAGCAGACGCTTTAAGTAGGAAAGAGCGAGCAAAGACGCTATGAGTTAAGGCTCTAAGATTGACCATTCGCGCAGATCTCACTACCCGCATCCGAGAAGCTCAACAAGAAGCCTTGAAACCAGAGTTTGTCAGAACGAATCCCTTGGGGGTATGATTAAGAATTTAGAGCTCAAAGAGAACGACACTCGATATTTTGCTAACCGCATATGGGTCCCTCTCAAGGGAGGATTGCGCGAGCAAGTGTTAAACGAAGCTCACAAAACGCGGTATTCCGTACATCCTGGCGCAGACAAGATGTACCAAGATGTTAAAGCGCTGTATTGGTGGCCCAATCTTAAGGGCGACATCGCGACGTATGTCAGTAAGTGCCTGACGTGTTCGAAGGTGAAGGCTGAATACCAGAAACCATCGGGGTTGCTTCAACAGCCAGAAATTCCCATGTGGAAGTGGGAACAAATCTCCATGGACTTCATTACCAAACTGCCAAGGACACCTGGGGGTTACAACACGATTTGGGTTATTGTAGACCGACTAACTAAGTCAGCACACTTCCTGCCGATCAAGGAAACCGATAAGATGGAAAAGTTAGCCCGATTGTATATTCGAGAAGTAGTTTCAAAACACGGAGTTCCGGTATCCATCATTTCTGATAGAGATAGTCGGTTCACCTCAAGGTTTTGGAGATCGTTACAAGGGGCTTTAGGTACTCGTCTTGACATGAGTACGGCTTATCAGCCCCAAACAGATGGACAAAGCGAGCGAACCATTCAAACATTAGAAGATATGTTGCGCGTGTGCGCAATCGATTTCGGAGGTAGCTGGGATACTCATCTCCCATTGGTTGAATTTTCATACAATAACAGTTACCACACAAGCCTCAAGGCTGCGCCATTTGAAGCCTTGTATGGGCGCAAGTGTAGGTCCCCGCTGTGTTGGGCTGAAGTGGGTGACAAGCAAATGACTGGTCCAGAATTGATCCAAGAAACGACGGACAAAATTTTCCAGATACGGGATCGCCTTAAGGCAGCGCGCGACAGACAGAAAAGCTATGCAGATGTGAGAAGAAAACCGTTGGAATTTCAAGTAGGGGATAAAGTACTTTTGAAAGTCTCTCCATGGAAAGGAGTCCTCCATGGAAAGTTAAATCCGCGATACATCGGACCATTTGAGATCCTGGAAAGGATCGGTCCAGTTGCTTATAAACTCCATTTACCCGCCAAACTTAGTGGATTTCACGACACGTTTCATGTGTCCAACCTCAAGAAGTGCTTATCCGATGAAACGTTAATTTTACCATTGTACGAGATTCATATCGACAAACAACTACACTTCATGGAAGAGCCTATAGCAGTAACCGATTGGAAAGAACAAAAGTTGCGAAGAAGCCGAATCAAGTTAGTAAAGGTTCAATGGGACTCAAAGCGTGGACCTGAATTCACTTGGGAAAGAGAAGACCAAATGCGCAAAAAGTACCCATACCTCTTCCAAAGGATGGCTCCTACCAGCGACACCTCCTAATTTCGGGACGAAATTCCCCTAACAGGGGGAGAATGTGACACCCGGTAATTTCCCAATCCCATAAACCATGTAATCAACCTAATTATTAGGTGATTGTAAATATTATGCGCGCCATGTTATGATCAGCGCGGGCATATGTTATATGCGCCATGCGCGGATGCGATGCGCGCCATGTTATGATAAGCGCGGGCATATGTTATATGCGCCATGCGCGGATGCGATGCGCGCCATGTTATGATCAGCGCGGGCATATATTATATGCGCCACGCGCACAGGTTTTTGTTGTGTTTTCATGACAACTTAATTTTATGTCGTTTTTGTCTAATGGGTTGCATACCTCTTCAATGATCAATAAGTAAAACTATGTTCAAACAATATCCTAATTTCCTAATTAAGACCCAAATCATTTATGCGCGCGCAGAAAAAGGGAACTAACCTCCCCGCATGGCGGGAACATTGAGAGCTAGTTTGTTTGAAGCTCCAAGATGGAATTGACTTCAACATAACTGATCACTATGTTGAAATACCAAGACCTCATGGAGAATCTACAAATGAAACTCAACGTCCCTGACTACGAGAAGGTTACGCACCTACCCGCATCAAATAAAAAGGAGTTATGTGCGACACCTGCGGGAAGAATCCCCGCGGGACACCTTAAAACTAAACCCTTTACGCATGAACGTCTGCACAGAAACCAACCACCTTTTCGCTTAAATCCAAAAGTTCACCCTGTTAATAAACTCTGAGAACACTGGTTCCAGCAGAGCCAGATGGACTCGCAGGATTCCTTATAAGGACGCCTGCGCAGTGATACGCGCAGGATTCGTTACAAGGACGCTTGCGCGATGACCAACTGGAGCCACCGGACCCACAACGTTCAAAGAAATGGCCTACACGCAGAAGGCTATACGCGCAAGGTTACGCGCACAAAACACTTAGTCTATTCTTCAGATGAAAGGGGATTACCCCCGCCCAGAAAGAACCAGTTGCGTGTTTCAGAGATTTTTACCTTTTGACAGCACACTGACAACAGTACCAGGAACAGTACTGTAACACGAAATGTCAACTGTCAGCCGCACCTACTCTCACCAACCACAGTCCTGCATGTACTGTCAAATCAATCAGAATCTTCATAACCACTCCCTAGGACCATCACCCCCATCCCTAAATAAATAATAATAAACCCCATACCTTGTCATCACTACACCCAATATGATAAGATTTCAATCCCCTAAATCAAGGGATTGTGTTCCCTTGAATTTGCCTATAAATATCAATTCTTGAATAAAAATATCACCACCACAAGAAACACACTCCAAACTCCTCTCTTAAACCTGTAATTCTGCACTAACCATCTCCCAAGCATCCGTTTCCAGTTCCATCGCTAGGTAAGTCGAAACTTTAGTCTTGAGATTTACTTTTCTGACCAGCCCTTATATTCTTCGATTACTTGGTCTTAATACACATATTTCTTGTTATTTAAACATATTCTAGACTTCCAATTTCGAGGCTAACACCAAGAAACCCGAATCTCGTTTAATCTCTCTAAACCATCACTTAACAAGAATCACAGGTGAGTCTCACAGCCCCTATTTTCACTATTTTTGAACTGTTTTCGGGGCGAGGGACACGTGTTTTAATTATGTTTTATCATGGTATATTTACAAGCAATGCAAACGATTATCTGTTCATAGTGTCTATATTGATTATCAATGTGAGTGCGCAAGAACGAGAAAGTGATCACGAAACAATGGAACTCTAAGGGTAGGGACTACTGGTTTGATCAACCCGCTCGTAGGGGTCGCACCTCTTTGCATGGACGAGCGCCTAGTATGGTCATGGGGTAGTACTACTGGTTGTTAAACCCGCTCGTAGTGGTCGCGCCACTTTGCATGGACGAGCGCCTAGTTTTCCGAACAACGATGTCCGCGCGTAACCCGCGGGACGGTATTATTAAATCCGCTCGTAGTGGCCACGCCACTTTGCATGGACGAGCACATAGTTTTCATCGATGTCCGCACGTAACCCGTGGGATGTTTTTATCAAGAATATGTTTTAATGATGTTATCAGAACTATGTTTCAATATGGTTTTATCAAGAATATGATGCAATACGATTTATCAAGTCACCGAAACTTGTGAACTCACTCAGTTTATACTGATTCAAATATTTTTACGTGTCTTTCAGGTGGTAATTAAGTAGCGCAAGGGGTCACACGTAGAGCACTTCACGCAGAACAGCTATAAAAATGGTTTTTGGAAGATTTTAGTTCTATCCCTTCCACACGCGTGGTTGTTCCCGCCGTGTAAGGGGATATGGCGCGGAAATCTTCAACATTTTTCATATTTGGATGTTTTTATATGTTTTTCTAAACAATGTAATGTATTTTGTACTAGACATTTCATGAGAAATGGGAAATTTATTTGAATGTTTGCAATGACCCGTGCTTGATTATCAATCCCCGCGCGCGCGCGCCCGGCTGTTTCCGCCGATTGGGGCCGGGTGTGACATCTTGTGATTAATTTCTCAAGAAATCTAGTATTTTGGGTAAGCTTTCTTCAACATGTCTTAACTTTAAATTAATTAGCTTGATCGAGCAAGGTTTATAAATAGAAGGATTCGGGCAAACTTTGTATATTCTAAAATGAAAATTTTCCAAGCAAAGTTTGACCGGGTAAGCTTTGTAAGTGGATGTATACGGAGTAGACTTTGAAAAGAATAATTCCGAGTAAGGTTTTATTAACTTAAAAGATAAATATTGTTTTTAATATCAAGTGGATATTGTTACTGTATGACAGCTAATAATTCACAAAATGACAAAAAACATTTAAAACCCACTTTCAAAAGATATATAAGAGGGAGTTAGGAAAAATTTTCAACATTATTTTTCCCTCTCTCTCCTTCCACTGCAAACTGCTTACTCTCAAAGAAACCTAACCGACTTATCACATTCTATTATTCCTAACCCTAACTTGAATTAGCCCTCTAATTCGGACATGGTAAGCAACATTAATGTGTTTTCGACCACGATTAGACTATAATGGGCTTTGATTATGTATCTGATTACTAATACTTTGTTTATGTGTTTAGGTTATAAATTTGTCGAAGAACAGGTTCTTGATGATTTTTCTCTCTTTTCTTTCTTCTTCATTTTTATACCTTGAAATTATCTAAAAGTACTGAACTTTATAACTAATTTCACTTTGAATATGTTTGTTTATGTGATCCAGATATGGCAGACGATGAACCCAAGTATGTCTTCGAACCAAAACATAATATGTGTGCACTTCTACAAGTCAC
The DNA here is from genome assembly GCF_021521415.1 of Bidens hawaiensis. Classification (NCBI taxonomy): domain Eukaryota; kingdom Viridiplantae; phylum Streptophyta; class Magnoliopsida; order Asterales; family Asteraceae; genus Bidens; species Bidens hawaiensis. Next base: position 212,154 of record NW_027495777.1, on the reverse strand, counting down.
ACCTGACAATGAGCTGATGGCTAGGATGATAACTTCGATGGCTCGGTCCAATGTCAGTTTCGCATTCACTGAAAGCCCTATAATTTACAGAAATCACTCCTTGGATTTCTGGAGATCTGCAGAACTGGTTGAGGACATAAATGGTAAAAGAATCGAGGCAACCGTGGCTAGACAAAAGATACATATTACAGAGAGAATGATAAGAAGATGTCTCCGGTTGAATGATGGTGATCACAACTCAATAAACTTCAGCACACCCCACCTGATGAAAATATTTGAAGAGACAATGGGTTATCAAGGAAATGTTCATGATGGACAGTTTCAAAAGGGCATGTTTCCTATGTTGTACAGATTTCTTATTCACCATGTTATACACGGACTTGCTCCAAGAAAGGGATCATGGACCTTGATGAGTCACGACATGGCAAATGCCACAGTTGGGATTATATATGATCTTCCCTTCAATTTCTCTAAGATGATATTTGAAGGATTAGTAGGAAATCTGAAGAAGCCTGAAAGAAAAAGATTTTTACAATATCCAAGATTCGTACAGATAATCCTCAATAATGAGATTCAAGATCTACCCAATGTTGGAACTACACACCAACTGCAAGACCCTGACACATATAGAAGAATCAAAAATCCAGGTGTCTCCAATACATACAACTCAAAAGTTCCATTTGAGATATTGCCATGGTTATTGGACCATGACTTGCAAGTGATGCTAGTACCTGAGTTAAGCTCAGAGGAAGAAGGAAGAGAGGATGATGACAGTGATGATGATGGAAACTCTGATGATGGAGATGGTAATGGAGATGAAGGAGGAGACAAAGTGAATATTGAAGCTTTTTCACCTATTCAGGGGGAGCAACTTGAGCACATTGAACAACTAATTATTCCATCACCACCACAAACTCCACCACACCAGATCACTCACACACAACCAGAAATCCTAACCTTAAGCCAACCAGAAACATCTACACATACATCCCCACCACCACAAACACCACCATCCATATTTCAATCCCACACTTCAAACCAAGAACAACCTGATTATGAACATTTCACCACATCACCACCTACAACACCACAAACTGATAGTGACCTTCTGACCTTATTAAAAGAAAATGCTGAACTGAGAAGAAGGAATGAGGAAGTAACTGAGGAAAATGTTATGTTGTTGAAGAGACTAGTTGAACCAAATTTGAGAATTCAAACCCTGGAGTAAGAGGTTGAGAAGACCTCAGCTGCCCCAAAATAGAGGGAGAATGTATCTATGCCAACTGTCTCAGGTGGAAATGATGAAGAAAATGTAACAGTTTGTAGGTTCCCAGCCGGATCTACACGGAATATCTCGTTCTACGTAGGTGCGGAATCCCTACGTAAGACGATACGAGCGTAGAAGACGATACACGTAACACGATCAAACACACGTTACAATAAACAAAGACACGTTGTATTGCAACTGGAAACACGTGATTCACCGATCACCGATTACACAACTCGTAAACTCGTTACCTCTAATTCTGTTCTACTAAGCCGTAACCTAAACACTTATAAAGCACGACAACTTTGCCTAGCATGTTTAGGCGAAGTTGTTCCTAACTTCGCTTGTTCCACAAGTTCGCCTATATCAGCGAACTTGTGAGAACTTCGCTTACATCCAAAACACAAATCCAACTAACTCGATTACAGACACTAGACACTGAACTACTGACATCATGTACCAACAGACTCCCCCTTGGCAGTAGCTTCATATCTCTATCTCCAAGCACGTGTCTTGTAATCTTCAACAATTTTGTATCTTTCATCTTCACGAATGAACTCCTTCTCGTACACAAACCAAAACAACTCTTTGATATTTCTCCGCTTCTTCTTTCCAAGCACGAATATAAAATATTTTCTTCTCGTTCAGCACCTGCAGATCAGCTTGAGACAAATTCACTAAATGAATAGGATCATATACTCTCATCAGCTCTTGTTCATCTTCATCCTCCATTACTGCTTCAGCAATTTCACAATCAACGTACCACCATTTCAGATCTTTGAGCACATCCTTGGGCATTTGTTTCATCGGAACTTCTTTTATACACCGGATCGGCTTATACTTCATGATCATCCAAGGCTTGCCATCTAATCTCATTCCTCTATCTTTGTCTTCAACGAGCTTTCCTTTCTGTGGTTTCAACAGCTCGAACTTCTTCTCCTTTATACTTTCCTTCCGTACTATCTTCCCAATTACTCTAGCCATGTTATCATCACTTCTGTTTATCAACCCCAATCTGGCTAAGTCCTTCACTTCACATTCTGGCAATGTATTCAACGATCTCAACAGCCTTTTGAAGTACTGAACCCCATCATACCTTTTAATCACAAAGAGCCTCAACTGCTCATCATATAACCAGCATATAATCCCCTTTTTCGATTCAGCATAACCCCGGATGTTGTAACTTTTCTTGAACATAGTAGGGACTGCCGGTTTCTTCGTTTTTACGAACCACTGAGCATAGCCTTCTTTCCATCTTGGCTGCTTCTCCCATTCCGTCTCATCACTTCCCATATCTTGACCTATATCTGACTTATGAACTTCCGGAATCTCGTGCTCAACATTCTCCTCTACAATCTCTCCCTCTTAAATCTCATTATCAATAATAATCTCTGCCCCAATCTTCTCTATCTCATCAACCGGTAACACATCCTCATCACCAACAATATCATCATACACCGCTTCTGCATCCACGACCACCACATCATCACCCGAACCGCCAACTGCACTCGTTGACTCCCCCTGAGATGTGGAAGTCCCAAGAGCTTGTTCAGTTCTTGGAAACTCTCCACTTGCACCTTTCGATGCATTGGGATCATCGTCTCGATCATTACGCTTCTTTGTCCTCAGCTCATCACCCTTACAGCTCGTCTCCCCCTGAGATGCCAAGAACTGCTTCAAGGCATCAATTATTTTGCCATGTTCGATCAGCAGGAACGACTGTATCTGATTCTCTGCAACGAAGCGCTGAATAGCATGGGTCAGGATAAGATTTACCCTTGACTGTTGTGCCACGACCCTTTCAAGCGCTGCTATTCATTCCGAGTCGGATAAGGTTGCATCGAAATCAAACCTCAGATGTGATATATCTTGAGTGTACTGAGGAGGGATTTCCATTGTAACCGGGACCTCAGAAGTAGGCGTAAACGTAACCACAGGTGGTATCGTAACTGACAACCCTGCAGTAGCTACAACTGTCGACTCAATAAATCTTGCCACGACCTCCGTTGGAGTAAGAGTTGGAGGTGGCAAAGATACAATCTCCGAAGTCGAGAGTTGGAATGTAGTGGGTGGGAGGCCGAATGAGGATGAGGTAGCCACCACGGGAACGTCCGTGGCGCCTGGCCTTGTAACTTGCAATGGTGTAGGAACCATGGTCATACCGGACAGTGCGGGTGGAGTGAAACGTACCACCCTTGAGCTCTCACCAGCTCCCGAACCTGCACCTGTCCATTCCCTTCTCGATCTACGAACCAACTGATGTACTTCTTCCTCAAAATCGGACTCACTGTCATCATCGACTCTCTCTCTCTTCCCATGAATCCGTTTTTGTGTTACCAAAATTCGTCTCGCTTCAGCCACATCATCATCTAACGAATCAAAATCAGCCACCGTCGAAGCTGCCCTAGTAACATTCACACTAGAAACCTGTGCAACCGAGACTTGCACATTTTCCTCTGGATCAATACATTCCATATCAAAGAAGCCTTGACCACCAAACGCTGCATCAAGGTCTACATTTTCCTCTGGTGACACAACAGGAGCAGCAGGTATAGCTTGTTGTACCTCAGGTGGTTGAGGTGCTCCAGCCTGTTGTGGATGAGGATCCCGAAACTCGTCCCCACGAGCTGGAACATACTCTGGGTTGATCAAGTACCCAAATAGTGGAGTATGTCGAGGACGGAGCTCAGGCTTGCTTCTTGCACTCGATGATCTACACTGAGCGAAGATCCTTTTACTTACACTTTCCATGTATCTAATTGGGCGGCGCTGAGGTAACGTGGGAGCAACATGATTCAAGATCATTTGTAGGAATCTTGGATACATAAGAAATCTCTCACGCGCCACCGCTCTTCTCTGACGATCTATCTCGTAAAATACCATCTGACTAAAGCTGTAACGCTTATTGTAAGTCAGTGCAGTCATCGCCGACTGCATGGTCGCACCCATCCCGTCTGTACCAGCCTTTCTCCCCGACATACACACGATCATCACGTGCATGAGAAAGCGCCACTGGTCTAGCAAGAACCCCTTGCGTCTCTGTGTATCCCCCAAAGGACCAGCATATCCCATCCTCAGAAACGCACCATCTCGGAATGGAGCTACAAAGTCTGTAGGATCGTCTCGCGTTTCATCCCCAAACTGTAAAGCCACCCTGATCTGTTCAGACGAGAACTGAACTATCTGATTGTTAACTGTTGCACGCATAACCGGGGGCTCAACTCGACAGTCATATTCCACTGTCTGCCAAAAATCTTCAATGTTTGGCAAAGATATCGGCAGTGTTGTGGTAATCGCGTGGAATATACGCGAGCATAGTAGAAACGTGATGATCTCGCGGAAATCATCAACACCGCTCGCATCCGGGTCCAATGTGATGTACATGTTATGCCCCGGGAAAAACTGTCGGTTGTTGTCTCCACCTTCATCACCACCTGCACCACCTGCTCCAGCAACAGCTGCCATTTCTGCAACAAACAGTCTAAGTTAGAGAATTGTCAAGGCAAATCACAAGTTCGCCTGTTACCATGAGCGAAGTTATGATTTATTCTGTGTAGGCGAAGTTAGAGGTGGGGCGAAGTTGGGAACAACTTCGCCTCAACTTGAACTTCGCGTAATAAATGTTAAATAAAAAGGGCAAGGCGAAGTTAATGATAACTTCGCCTAACCACAACTTCGCCTCATATACTGTTACAAAATTAATTATCAGGCTAAGTTAAACCTCAGGCGAAGTTAAGGATAACTTCGCCTAAACTGTAAGTTCGCCTGAATATGAATCGGCAACAGTTAGACGTTCAATACGACTTGTAGTTGGTGAATTTGGAGATTGAGGATCTCGTAAAACTTGTTTTTAAGACGATGTAGACGATCAATATGATTACGACCACGTGAAATCAAGTTTGAAAATCGGGTGATGAGGTTTCGACAAAACAGGGTCGCGAATCGGGTCGATACGACCTTTGATTTACATCAATGACATAGATTATACGATACTACAACCCTACACACCTTTAATCGGAATAGTAGTCGAGAAAATCAACACAGATTTGATTCGAAAGATAAGTTCGCTTAGGATTACGGAAATAAGTTCGCTGGTTTATGAAAATAATAAACAGTTTGACCAGAAAAATATCTTTATATAGGGGTAAGGTTATACAGGCGAAGTTATGGATAACTTCGCCTATTGCAGGCGAAGGTATGGATTACTTCGCTGATATGAAAATTTTCACAACAAACACCTATAATTTGAACAATTTGAAATTAAGTTTTAAAACATCCTTTAAAGCGTTAAATGATACGATCAAGACCAAGTAACCAGGTATAAAATCATACAATTACATAAGTAGAATAAAATTTTAAAATAAAGTACACGGGATCAAATTTCAGTCTTGACTGGGACTACCATGTTTTAGAAAAGATCCGAACAGGAATCATACTAATTAAGTGACTGTCACATAGATCTATGTTCAGCTGTATTATGACATAAAGAAACAGGTTGTAAGCAGGTAAATAACTTAGAATGGTTTTCATTGCTTCTGTGATACGGGTTAGGTTCAATTAAGCTCAAAACTTAAATGGGCAACACTTCAGAGATTGTGATGTCTCCTATCTATTCTCAAAGCATATTTGGCTTTCCCCAAGTCACCCCGAGTTGACCTTGACCCGTAGTGTCTGATTAAATAGTAAGTACTCTTCGATCTTCAGACTCTTCTTCCCGTTCACTTTCTCACATCTTGATTGAGAAGTATTAACCTTATAAGCTCTAGAATGTCTCAGTAACATTTTTTTTTATTTTTTTTTATTTTTTTTAAGTATTTACACAATTTCAGAGTCGTAAATAACTGCAAGTCCCGAATCTGGATCACTGCAGTTTCTTGACACGCTATCTTCACGGGAATCAGAACACTCACGGGCTCGTGTATGACTGGGTAATCGCTTTTCTGCCTATCATTCGGAAAGATATATATGGAGACATGCACAACTCTTAAGGAGTTTCCACGTAAAATCGAGGAGATTTAGTTAGTATCACTTCTACTTTTACGCACCATAAAAAGCTACCATGACATACAATGACTGTTCTAAAGTCTTTTAGGCCTAATAACTTCACTAGTTAAGCACACAGAATCAGTATATCTATCACTTTCCAAGGTTGGATCAATTTTTTGTTAAACATAGTAAAGGAACTTCTTACGAAGTAGTAGACTTGAAAAATAATTTCATCTCCAAAAAAAAATTTTAACTTCTATCGCCCCGATCAAGTCGAAGTCTTCAGGTAAACGGCTATCCTGAAGATCCAATGGATCAGCTGGACCGACAACATACAAGTATGTGTCCTTCTAACTAAGTATGAACGACTAATTTTCAGCGAAAGAATTAAAAACACATCATAAACCGCCCCGGTCACTTTCAGTCATCTGGTTAATGGCTATCCTCATATTCTATAAGTAGACATGAGGACCAAACATATCCGAAGATATGTCCTTCAAACTGAGGCAACCGACATAATTCTAAGCGATAGTTATTAATTTTTTTTTTAAAACAAAGACAAGAAAACACGGTTACTCGGGATTGATCATTCCATTCAGCTCAACAAGATTTTGAAAACGAGTTTTGTCAAACGCTTTAGTAAACAAATCAGCGAAATTATCTAACGTATCAACCTTTTCGAGCACAATCAATTTCTTCTCAGCACAATCCCGTATAAAATGATGACGGATGTCAATGTGTTTAGTTTTGCTATGCTTTACGGGATTGTTAGTTACTGAGATAGCAGCAGTGTTATCAATGCAAATAGGAGTATGAGTGAAATTCAGACCATAATCGCGCAATTGCTGTTGTATCCAAAGAACCTGGGAGCAGCAGTTCGATGCTGCAATGTATTCTGCTTTACAGGTTGAAATGGCGACTGAGGTCTGCTTCTTGCACTGCCATGACACTAATCTGCCTCGAAGAAACTGACATCCACCTGTTGTTGACTTTCGATTCTGATTGCACCCTCCATAATCAGAATCTGTGTAGGCGACTAACTCCAAGTCTCCTCCTTTCGTGTACCACAACCCTAGCTTAGGCTTGCCTTTGAGATACCGCAGTATCCTTTTCACACCCTTCAAGTGAGATTCCTTTGGGTTTGCCTGAAAGCGAGCACAAAGACAAACTGCAAACATAATATCAGGTCTTGAAGCAGTTAAGTACATTAAAGAACCTATGATTGCCCGATATTGGGTGGGGTCCACGTCTGCATCGCTGTCTGAATCAGCACCCAGTTTATGGTTGACGCAAACTGGAGTATCAAATGGAGTGTTGTCCTCCATCTTGAAGCGTTTGAGAACGTCATGGACATACTTAGTCTGATGAATGAACATCCCATCTTTCTTCTGATCAACCTACAATCCTAAAAAGAAAGTTAGTTCACCCATAGCACTCATTTCAAACCTCTGTTTCATGATGGCTTCAAACTCCTGACACACGGTGACTTTTGATGCAGCGAAGATGATGTCATCCACATAGACTTGAACCAGAAGAAAGTCTCTTCCATTTCTCTTAACGAACAGTGTACTATCTATCCTTCCCCTTTCAAATTCATTCTCAAGCAAGTAATCGGATAAAGTTGAGTACCAGGCACGAGGGGCCTGATGTAGCCCATATAGCGCTTTACTTAGCTTGTACACGTGATCAGGAAAGTCTGGGTCAGTAAAACCCGGAGGTTGCTTAACGTACACTACCTCATCAACTTTACCGTTAAGAAACGCACTCTTCACGTCTAATTGGAACACCTTCATCTCCTTGTGTGCAGCAAATGCCAAAAACAAACGAATCGCTTCTAATCTCGCCACAGGAGCAAACACTTCATTGTAGTCGATCCCCTCTTGCTGATTAAAACCCTTTACAACCAGCCTCGCCTTGTTTCTGATAATTATCCCTTTTTCATCTCTCTTACATTTGAAAACCCATTTTGTGCCTATCGCATGCACATTTTTCGGTTTTGCAACCAAATTCCATACCTCCATCTTCTTGAACTGGGCTAACTCTTCTTGCATGGCTTCGACCCACGAACTGTCCTTGAGAGCCATTTGATAGTTCTTTGGTTCAATCTGGCTGATGAAGCAGGTGTACAAGCATTCGATAATCATGCCTGTATCTTTAATGCTTGTGTAAACACATGTGTGCTCATTCAAGCTTTGTCTTGTTTGTACACCGTCGGACAGATCACCTATCATGTTCTCCAAAGGGTGATTTTTGTGAACTCTCGTAGTCGGAACCGAACTGACTTGCAGATTGTCTTCCAGGTTCGAAGGTAGCTCATCAATGGGTGATTGTTGTTGAGAGTGAAACGGATTGAAGAATTCCTCTTCTGTAGAGGGAGAAGGGGTATCGATAGCATTTGACGAGGAAGGCAGATATTCATCGTACTGCGGTCGTTGCACATAATTGTCTTCCTCATCATAAAGCATCTTCGTAGCAATTCTCTCATCAACTTCTGCACAATCCAAGTAAGGCATGTTAAAAGATTTAAAAAGCCTATCATAGTCGAAAGCCCCAGCGTTTCCCGTGCTTGGTTTTGGTGATTTGTAACTTGTGATATCAGTGTTACACACCACCTCAACCTTGTTGGTCGATGTATTAAAGACTCGTCTGTTGGGAGTCCCAACAACATATCCGACTAAAATACCTTCGTCGGCTATTTCACCAAATTTAGAATTTGTCTTTAATATCGAACACGGGAACCCAAATGGTTCAAGACCACTCAAGTTAGGCTTTCTCCCATGCATAAGTTCATAACATGTTTTATTCAATCTTTTAACAATTAAAACTCTATTAACGATATAACAGGCTGTTGCAACAGCTTCAGCCCAGAACACCACAGGAAGTTTCGAATCAGCCAGCATGGTTCTGGCTCCTTCAATTAACGTTCCGTTCTTCCTCTCAGCCACTCCATTTTGTTGCGGAGTATACGGAGCGCTGTACTGGTGGTCTATCCCTTTCTGTAAGCAGAAGATCTCCATCTGATAGTTTTTGAACTCTGTCCCATTGTCACTCCTGATGTATTTAACCCTTTTTCCCATAATATTCTCAACCTTAGTAATCAAATTTATTACCATCTGAACCGTTTCATCCTTTGACTTCAGGAAATATACCCAAGAATATCGAGAGAAATCATCAGTTATCACCAAGCAGTATGATGTTCCACCTAGGCTTTTTACATTCACGGGACCGAAGAGATCCATGTGAAGTAGGTCTAGGGTATTGACTATTGAATTAACCTTCTTGGTGTGATGGGATTTGTTGTGTCGCTTTCCCTTTTTGCACGATAAGCATTGGTCTTCAAAGTTGAAATTTTTCAAGGGAACACCCAGCACCAGCCCATTCTTGACAATGTAGTTCATTTTCCGAAGATGAATATGCCCCATTCTTCGATGCCATAACTCGGACTCCGATTCAGTTGCTTTTGACAGAAGACACGATTCTTCTGTTGCCATCTCAGTCGACCTCATGTCCATAAAATATGTATTCTTTTCCCTTGGAGCCTTCATTACTATCCGTTCATCTGGTATCTTGAAACCAGGATACAGTACGATCGCTTCATTCTTGGTAAAGTGCACAGTGTAATCTTTGTCACAGATCTGCGATACACTCAGCAGATTATGCTTCAGTTCTTCAACGAAATTCACTTTCTCTAACGTCATTTTACCATTAGTCACCGTCCCAATTCCAGTAATCCTTCCACCACTCTCTCCAGCAAAACTCACTCTTCCTCCCTGAACAGGTTTCCATTCGTGTAAAAATTCTTGTTACCCGTCATGTGCAGGGAACAGCCGCTATCCACAACCCATAGATTGTTTGCAGCCCTGTTCAACTGTTCCTGCACAATTAAAGCAGAGGATTAAAATCTGGGAACCCAAGACCTATTGGTCTTGGGTCGATTAAATCTGTTAAAATGCATCCCGTACTTTGGCTGTCCAAAGTTAGTATTAGTATGATATCTGTAAGTCCTAAAAGGATACCTTCTTGTAGATTGACTATGAGGCCATCCAAACCTTCGTGAATTAAATGAATTATTACTCATGATTTGGTTGTTAACAGGGAAAAACTGAGATCGATTTCTTTGAAAACCTGGATTAGTCCAATTTCTGAACTTTGATGAGTTTTCATTTTTACCATTATAGTGATTACTGTTAGTTCTGTTCTCAGTTTTCGAAGGCCTCATACCTCTGAATCTCTGCTTCAGAGGGCAATCAGCAATCAGGTATCCTAATTGATTGCATCTGAAACAACTCCTGTGTTCAACTTTCTTATCAATAGTTGTTTTAGATGTTGAGGCTGCATTACCGCCCCGTTTGTCTAACATATGGTGGGACATACTGGTTTAGTGGAGAATTCTTTTCATTTGATTTATGTTCCTCTCCACATTTTGGTAATACTGCCTCTTCTTTTGTCTCACTCGACTCGGATGTCTTGTCCGAATTTGATGAGAGAGGACTAGGAGCAGAAATCTTAACATTAGAAACAGGCTTACTCGTTTCGCCTTTACTAACTTCTGGATCTTTAATCGTAACCTTAACCGGAACTGTCTGACCAATTTCAACATCAACAGATTTCTGATTACTAGGATCATAAGTATAGTTATGATTATAAGGTGGTGGAACTTCATGATATCCGATTCCTCCCCTTTTAACTGGGGAACTTTGATCACTTACAAGGTGATCAAGTATAACAGAGGAATTTCTAAATTGCTCAAGCTTTCTGTTAAGTTCCACCACTTTCACCTGGTGATCAGCTATCTGTTTATCCCTTTCAGCTATTAGTTTGGTTTTCTCTTCTAACACTTCATAGCTAAGATCAATTACTTGTATTTTTTCAGCTAGATTGGCTTTAAGACTTCTGATATCTTTCTCACTAGCTTTTATTTTTACCTTGTAACTATTTTCTCTAGCTTTAGTGTAATGATGATCTTCTTTTAATGTTTTAAATTGAGCATCCAAACTAACAAACTGATCAGTTATTGTTTTCAATTTTCAGACAGATTTTCACATTTCATACAAGGGAGTTTAGTACTTACCTCGGAGAGCTGGTCTGTCACTTCTGCCATGTAAGCTTGATTTTCTCCAGTCACTTTCTCACTTCCTGCAGTTTCGATGTTTGCCAAATTGGCCTGTTCGAACACTGGATATCATGCAGATTCTAGTTGTACTCCCTGTTCTGTCTGGATATCATGGCCCTATTCTCATTACCACCCCCACTCTGTTGTGTAGACCTGTTTTGACTGCGTCCTACACGTTCATATGTGCACTCTTTAGCAAAGTGTCCATTCTGTTGACAGTTATAACACCGCACCTTTGACTTATCAAAACCTGGTCTTTCACCAACAAACTTTCTACATGTCTTCTTCATAAACCTCTTAACCCTTCTTACAATCATCGCCATCTGCCACTGCAGATCCATCTCTTCCAGATCATCAGCATCGATCTGATCATAGAGTTGCAGGGTCAATAATCTTACCCTTAATGTAATTTTCGTACGAAGCAATGAAAGATGCATAGAGAGCAAACTGTTGTTCAGCAGATTTAACACTCATGGGCATCTTAGAGTAGTTGTTGTTAGGAACACTTGAAGCGAAACTACCCTTGGTTGCTTGAGGTTTAGAAGCATTTGTTCCTCCAGCTACAAAACACACATCACCATCCATGTTGAGAGTTACATGACCTTCATGTGTTGAGTTAGCGCCCGAGTCTCCCTTTGAGTAGTAAGCAGACGATTCAGACTTCGAACTTGAACTTGAGTTAACTTTTGAACCATACATTCCCGGATCCTGAACCTGATCAGTTGGTGTCTCTTTTCGAACCATGTTAAGTTCAAAAGTTCGTAGTTTGTTCACTGCTGTTTCCAAGTCATAGTCGGCAAACTCTTTGTCTTCTCTCATCAAGACAGTGTACATCTCCCATTTCGGTGGGAGTGCATCAAGGAGTTTTTCCACGATCTCATCTTCTTTGTAAGTAATGGAATAATTGCTGAGTTCGGTCATTAGGTGATAATATCTCGTGATGATATCATCAAGTGATTCATTCTTCAAGTACTTGAACACAGAAAATTGGGTTTAGAGTAGTTTAATCTTTGAAGCACGAATCCCTACATTACCTTCAAATCGGTTTTCAAGTGCTTCCCAAAGCTCTCTAGCGGTTTTATACTTCCTGAAGGTGTGAAGAATCTCTTGTGGAAGAGCCATTGTTATCGCCGCATGAGCTTTGCTTTCAGCCTCATACATTTTCTTTTCTTCCTCTTCCATCTTGTTGTATTTCTTAATCTGTTCACGACCCTCATACAGAGCAGTTGATGGAATGTATCCATCTTGAATGCACACCCACATTTTAGCATCTTGGTATTTAACATACTGCTCAAACCGATCCTTCCAAGCCACGAAATCGGTACCCTTTAGCATCTTCGGTGCCTTAGTAGCTGAACCCGCTTCCACTTCCATCTTCACCAGTTCCGTAATATTTATTGAAGTCATCTTTTACGAAACGAAAACACAAAGAAACCTAAAAAATAAAAATTTTATCCTTAACAGTACTGTAGGCGAAGTTGTGGAAAACTTCGCTTAAGTCTTAACTTCGCTTGAATTCTTAACTTCTCTCTCCTTTTTAAATTCGCCTGATTTGGCGAAGTTGTGGATAACTTCGCTTAAGTTAAGCGAACTTGTGAGGTAGACGAAGTTGTGGTTAACTTCACTTAACCTTATATCTTCGCCTAAACCCTACAAACAGTAGCGGCAACTTCGCCTGATGAACACGATGATTTTGCAGGTTTGATTTCTGGATTTTGCGAGGTATGCGAAGGTGTAATGGGTTGTTTTTGATGGTGGGAGGTGAGTAGGACACAAAAACTCGGTAAACTCGTCCCGCGAATAGTCGAACGGAACGATTTCTACACCCGCGTGATAATCCCGAACCACACAATCACGAGCAAAAGCTCTGATACCAATTGTAGGTTCCCAGCCGGATCTACACGGAATATCTCGTTCAACGTAGGTGCGGAATCCCTACTTAAGACGATACGAGCGTAGAAGACGATACACGTAACACGATCAAACACACGTTACAATAAACAAAGACACGTTGTATTGCAACTGGAAACACGTGATTCACTGATCACCGATTACACAACTCGTAAACTCGTTACCTCTAATTCTGTTCTACTAAGCCGTAACCTAAACACTTATAAAGCTCGACAACTTCGCCTAGCATGTTTAGGCGAAGTTGTTTCTAACTTCGCTTGTTCCACAAGTTCGCCTATGTCAGCGAACTTGTGAGAACTTCGCTTACATCCAAAACACAAATCCAACTAACTCAATTACAGACACTAGACACTGAACTACTGACATCATGTACCAACACAGTTGCAGAGACTGCTGATGCTTTAAAGTTGATTGTGAATGTGTATGATGATGGAGAGGAAAGCAGTGATGAAAGGAGGATTGATGATGATGAGTATGAAGGAGATATGTATGAGGGTGATGAAAAAGACTATGATTACATTGATGAAAGAAGAGATGAAGAGACTATTGAGAAAGTGAATGAAATTGAAAAGATAAATGTTGAAGAGCAGGTTGAGACAGAGGAAAGGATTGAAGAGATAAATACAGAAGAAAATGTGGCTATCACTTATATGGCCACTGATACTCCTACTGACATAGCTACTGATGTCTTGACTGACATACTTACAGAATTAGACACTGAAGTGATGAATGATAAAGATACTGCTACTGAGGAGCTAATACTCACCGAACCAGAAAATGAACAAGCAGAATGCTCCAAGAATGTAGAATGTGATGATGAGATGGATGAACTTGAAAAAGAAATTGATAATTTCCCTCAAGAAAGTGAAGAAGAGTTAAAGAAAAGGATGGACAAAGGAAAAAGCAAAAGTTACAGAAGAAGAGCCTGTTAAGGCATATCCTGAAAAGGATGTATTATTTAGAGATGATGCAATTGCTGCTGATGCTGCCTTAAGGAAATAAGAAAGAATTATCAGAGAATCAATGGAAAGGGAGAAAATAGCCCAATCCTTAACTCCTGAAGAAATGGCAGAGCAGGAGATCTTGATCAAACAAGCCAATCTTGCAAAAGAAATGATTGATGATGTGGCTGATCAAGAGATGATTGAAGAATTGATTATGATGAATAGAGCTGAGTAAGTTGACAATTCCCTAGCTATGGTGGTTAGCAAGTTCCAGTCTCAAAGTCAACAATCAGAAACTGCTAAACCAACCAACTTGAATACTGGTCTGATTATTGAAGAAGAATTTTGTGAGTCCATTGCTTCAATGGCTGCCAAGAAATGGACTGAACAGGTAAAAGAAGAAATGAACAAGAATCCCACTGACAGTTGGTCAGAAAGGGTAAATGTGCCTGAGCCTTATGAAACACTCAATAAGAAAAGAGAAAGGCTTTCTAAACTAACAGAAGAATTTGCTGAGAAAGTCAATAGATTTGCCAAAATTTATACGAGAAGAAAGAGGGCAGCTGAGCAAACTGAACAAGAAAGATATGCTAAAAGAGGAAAGTGGGATGATAAAAACCAGTATTTTGTTGAAACACCAGATGATGAAGCAAGTCCCATAAGGGCAATTCCTTTACAGACACTACGACCAGGACAAAAGATCCCAGGTGTCCCTGATGTGCCAACCAGAAATGAACCAGATCATCCACCTTCTGATGAACCAAATATTGATGCCACGAATGATTTAACTAAAGAAGAGGATGAATCTGAGGATTCTGATGATAATGATGATGACCCTGAGAATGATCAGGCAATGAATGTGAAAGCTGCTAATGTTGTGTCCCCTCAAGTCACAATGACTGAGGAACATATAGGGCAAACATTGAGCTGAGTGTGTTGGAAGCTAAAAAGAAAAATCCATTGGTGATAAAGTTAAGAAGATTTGGTATAAGCTTTGAAACTCTGGCTGTTATGAATAATGATGAATTGAAGTAGAGATTAGAAGAAGAAAATAATACTCTCAAGAAGCTTATGCAACAAAAGAATAGAGATGCCCAGAAATACATAGATTATCTCAGAAGGCACAACTATTCTGAAAAGTATTTGTCTCATTTTACTTTTGATAAATTCCAAGATCTCTATAACAGTGAAAGAGAAAAGGTGATTGAAAAATGTGTGAAAGAAAATGAGAAACTGGAAAAGATGGAGGAGTTGAAGAAAAAGTTTGGAGGCATGTGTGGTTATTTACTGAAGAGAGGTATGAAGCCTGAGATTGTTGAACATTTATCCAGAGAATCAGTGTTGGACCAATACAACAAACTGAAAAGAAAAGAAAAATTGAAAAGGGTCCAAACTGAGAGCTCTACCAAACAGGCTAAACCAACTGATGAACCCCAAGCAAAGAAGAGAAGAATCCAAACTTTGAGGGAGAAACAAAAGAAACAGGCTGAAAAGGAAAAACCAGATGAAGTGCCTACTGTTGAAACACCCATCCCAGAGGAACCTAAGCCTGAACCTGAGGATGAACCATTTCTCCCTTGGGAAAACGAAGAAATGATAAACATTCTAAGAAACATAATGATAAATCAAAGAGGAATGACTGAAGCAGACTTCAATGTGTTGAACAAGGAGGATTTGAAATACCTCTTTTATATTAAAAAGGATGAATGGGAGAAAGCCTTAAGGGAAGGAGAGAACCCAAGATATTATGCTGATGGTAGGTTTGTACCTGCTGGATTGGCAAGAACTCCTGGCATGGATAAAATGTTAAAAGAACTTGAAGCAGCAGGACACAATGTTGTTGAACTTGCCAATCTACCAACAGAGATGGTTGAGGCTATATACATTAATGACTTTAACTTAAAGCCTAAAAAACCAAAGAAGTCCATTCCCTTCAGACCTCCTATTTCAAGAAGATTTCCAGAAGGAAGAAGAGGTCAAGGAGGGAGAGGTGAGTCAAGCAGTTCTGCACAACAAAGAACAACAAGACCACAGTCTAATGTGGATCTTCCTAGGGAACTATACTTTGACTCAGTTACTGAATCTTTAAAAGTGATTATGGAAAGTAGATTGCTGAGAGAGATTGTGGTTAGGAGTGACTTTCGTGACTACAATGAAGAACAGTTGGATAGAATGGCCACTCTCAGATTGTATGATTACAGAAAGAGAAGCAGATTGGCAGGTTGACAGATGAATGATCTGTCAAAATACTTGTATGAAGAAGCTGGAAAAGTTTTCAAATTCTTAAAAGAAAAGAGGAGCTAGAGGTTGATTCAGTCTCACAAGTTAAAAAGGACTGCAAAGATGAAAAGAATGGACATAGCTGAAAGAGACTTTCAGATGACCATCAGAGATGAGAATCCATTATCCAACTTGAATACATGTATAAGTCTGGGAATAAGAATGAGACGGCCCAATTATACAGTACAGAATAATGGGATTATAGCTGACATTGAATTCAAAGGGAACGATAATCATTTTGTAATGAGAAATTCAGATGGAAAAATACTGGGGATCATTAAAAAGGATGAAGACTTGACCTGCCTGCACAATGAAGATCTAATGGATATAAGGGACTTGCCTATACCAGAAAGTCACACTCACTACCAAGCCCTTATTACCTTCAAAATGAAAGCTGCTTCAGAGATAATCAATCGAAGATAAGCCATTCATAATGCAAGAAAGAGACAAGATCAATAGAATAGGCTTTGTTTTGTAATGTCTTCAGACAACTTTCTGATTATGTAATTTTCTTATGTTATTTGAATATGTAATTTTGATTTTTGATTTGATGTGTATTTTTGCTAAGTGTAAGTAACCATAGAAATGTTTTGGGTCAGCTGATGTGTTCCAATCTAGGGGGAGATTGTTGAGTCAAACAATTGACCTAAGGGGGAGATTGTTGAGTCAAAGATTTGACCAGAATGAAGTATATGGAAGATTGGAATCTTCTCAACCTCCTCAGAATTCACTAAGTATGGATCCGGGCACACCTTAGACATCAGAGCAAGGTTTTACTTAGCCGGGTATGATATTTTATCTATCGGGCAAGTTTTACTTCAAGAAGTCTTCTTTAGTGGATATTCGAGCAGGGTTTGCAAATTTGTGTTATGTAAATCCGGGCAAGGTTCACTTTGTCAAGCAAGTCTGTTCTTTAGAGCCAAGTATATTACTCTTACAAGTAAGGTTTGGTTTACCAAGTCCAAGAAGCCAAGTAATTGGAAGACCGGGCAAGGTATTCATAAATAAGTATGGTCCACGTATGCTTGATGATCTAAAGGAATATCTCTAAGTAATATCGTGCAAGGTCCAGCTAAAGCAAGGAACAATACTCCCGAGTACAATTTGCTAATAAGTTATTTTATAGCAAAGAGCTGAAATGGATCATTGAAGAACAAGGTTGCTTGTAAGGATTTGTCGGGCCAAGTTTGACAAAGCCAAGAAGACTGAAGTCTACCCGGTGAGTATTTTACTTGGTAAAATACTCTTCAAGTAAAGTTTACCCGGAAACTGATTTCGAGTACACTTCTATGTTACCAAGTCCTGAAGGATGGCAGAGTACACAGCTACACAGCGTACTCGGAAAATGAAGATTTATGGAAAGCCTACCCGGAAGACTTGTTTTACACTTAGTTTATTTTGAATATGTAATTTGAATATGTATGATTGTATTTAAGGTTTCTAGAAGGAATGACAGTTGTCCTAGGTTGGCAGGCCTATAAATAGAATGTTTAGGGCACGCCGCCAAGGGGGCACAATAAGGATAGACAGACACATTTATTGAGATAGAATATATCGTGTGACGGCTGTCCTAGGATTCCTAAAACCCTAAATCGACTATCCACTTTGTATGATGAAAATTATATAGATGGAAATATTTTGAGTGAATCCTGTGTGTGCTTTCTACCTTTGATTATTCATTGCAACCGTATGTTTGTTATTGATTCCGCCTTTAACAAACGGATATCTTTCTAAATATAGCAACCCGTCATTAACTCTCTTGTCGGCACATTAATCTGTGTGAGTTATGACATGATTAAGTAAGGTCCAGCTGAAATCGAGGGGCCTGACAGAGATGAGGTTAGTTTAAATGTTAAAACTTATTTGATTAAGTTAACCTTACAAACAACTTACGAAACATAATTTGTGTGTTGGCCTCCCATGAGCTTTCCATGGCAGTTTAAATGGCCCAACGAACTAAGGAATAGAAGTAATTGACTTGGACGGCCTTGAGGATAACATGGCATTTTAACTGTACCAACTAAATAACAAGTTATCAATATAAATGAGTTGGACAACCCATGAACGTTACATGGCATTTTAACTGTACCAACTAGATAAACAATTATCTATGCAAAAGAGTTGGACGGCCTAAGAGCGTTACATGGAAATTTAACTGTACCAGCTAAATAACAAAGTAACGAGATAAAAATATGAGTAGTTGGAGAATCCCATGAATAACCAAGTAATATTTAGAATAAGTTGAGAAATAGATAGTAGGAGTGCCAATGGGTTCCATGGATTTTCCACCCAACTAACCATTTTAAATAGCATAGCACAATAATCGGAAATTACCGAATTTGCCACGAACCACCGTGAATTAGGTTTTAAAAATAAGGAATGCAACCGCTAATGCGGTTATGTTGACAGCCTAAGGTGTCGGTCATCTGATAATTGTGTTCCGCTTTAGCCTATAAGCTCGAGTACGGTGGCCAGGTTATCCTCCGAGTAAAGAATTGCGTCTTACGTTGGGTTATAGGAACCATTTTGCCTAGGTCAACTCACTACTCTCCCCCTTCAAGTTACTATTGGAACATGTCATACTACCTAGCCTTAAGGTGAAAGAGTAAAAACAACACTAGGGAATTCTTAAGGACTTTCCAAAAAATAAAATGCAATTTTCTAATTTAATTAAAAAATATTTTTAGGTGGAGGCATAGCCTCGAAGTTGTGTGTGTGTGCATGATAAGAAAGTTGTTGTCATACCCCAACCTACTAGGAAAATGCCGGGGTGTGAGTTGATTGTTCACAGATCTTAAGGTACTATCACGCAACATTTAAAATTATAATATCTATTAAATTAAATTCAAATAAATCCAAAGATTTATCTAATACAAAATTCATAATTCAAATAAGTAAACAAATCAAATATATCAAAGTTCACAATCTTTTTTATTCTCTCTAGCATGCAATCATAAGTTTTTCTTCCGAACCAGCTCAAAAATCACATCACACGATTACCTGTATATGCGTTAAAAATACAATAGGTTTGTCAACACTAGGTTGAGTGAGCAGCACACCAAATTTTGTGTGTATATAATAATAAATAATTAAAAAAATGCAATAGTGTCAAATGAGATAAAAAATTCAACCAATGAGCAAACAAATGAATTGTCGATGAGCACGATGCTAGATAAACAGGACGATGGCTATTACGACGGTTGTATGATCATATTGTTTTGAGATTATGCTGGAACTCTCTGAATGCGATTCAAATATAGCATATAAGCATATAACACATAAGGTATAAATCGTTAAACACACGTGACAAAAAGTTGCAATTTGGGTATTAGATATTAGGAAACTATATAGTAACACATACGTCCCCAAAAAATGTATAATAAGAGTTTAAAAGGGGGAATGTGATACTCACATGATCGGATGAACGAAATGTAAGTGATGATGTGAGAAAGATAAATTCTTTGGGATATACCGTCAAATATTCCTAGTTAAATAATGGTAATAAAATTAATTATAAAGATATGACATGATTAAATAAATTAAGATTTTGATGGGATTTGAGTTAGGCTGTGATTAGAATGGTTAGTGTTTGATCGATTAATTTTTTTATAGTTAGAATCTTTAGTCTTATAAATTATAAATTCACCATTAATTAGCCTTGATAAATTATATCATTAAATATTTAAATAATTTAAACAATTAAGATATAAGATATTCTGTTATAATGAAATCTATATAAATAAATAATTAAATATAAAAATTAAATAATTTGATTAAATATAAACTGGGATATACTTATTATTAGTTGAGTAAATAAAATACTGGTGTATAAATAAATAGACAATCATAATAATAATGTGTAATTATTTAAATATAATATGTAGTAAGATATAAATAAATACTTTGTTCAAATATTTTAAGGTAAAATCTGTTTAATACGTTTATTATATATATAATATTTATATATATGAAAAAAATATAAGCAAGTTCATAAAGACGTTTCAACGACGAGAAAACATAAATAATGGTTTCAGGTTTTGTTAAAATAATGTCGGTTTATTAATACACTCCTATATTACACACATATATATATATATAAGTATACACACACACACGAAGACTTGTAATGAGATTAACTGACAAGGAACGTAACCTTAAAGATATCGGTTAAGTAAAATAATGTTTATTTAATAAATAAAAATAATTATAATAATTTAACAATTATTTAAACCATTAAAACAACAATAAAATAAAAACATAAAACTAAACCGCGTCCAAGGGGGCTCGAACCCGCGCCACTAGCCAGTTCACAGATTTAAGCACCCACACACCAACCAATTGCTCTGATTGATCAGTTGGTTAAAATATTGGAGTAAACCTTTATATACAGAACATACGAAAACCCCTAAATTAGTATAAACCCTAGAAATTTAATTGGTTAAACCCGTTTATAAATGATCAATAGAGGTTATGGCTTTGTTAATCATGTTAGCACGAACTGTTTACATAATTCAATTACTTAATATGATGATGGATGTATGGTGAACGACGACCCAAGGGTGACGACTCAAACGTGCTCAAAAACTCATATCAGCAGACCATGATAACACAATTAAGTATGGGAGGTTAGATTCCCGATGGGGATGAGATAATTTATGCAGATTTAAATGTATTATAACGAATTCTAAGATGTATAGTGATTTACAAAATATTTCGACTATGTTAATTAGGAAGAAAGAATCTTAAATTGATCGATTAACGTAATTAAAACGTCTGTTAGGCCGAAGATGGAATGTATAATACGTTTAATGATTTAATTTCCAAAATAGATACGAAAATTGAGGTCCAAACTATCACATTGGTAATCAGATTGTGCATAGGGTTTGGGTTACGGTTAAACGAGTCTTGTGAATTAAAGTAATAATAATTATATAGTTTACATTTTAGTCCTTGGAGAATGAAGGTGGGAACATAATGGGGTAATAGTTTTAATTTGGGTTATCTTTGCCAAAATATGAAAGTTATATACATATATATATATATATGTATATATTTATATTATATATAAAATAATTAATAAACAATAATATTTTAATAATTAAATAACTAGAGAAACGCAAATTTCCCGAATATAAAAACGGGTCGGGTAATATGAATTGGAAAGACCAAGTTGTTACAGTTGTAAACAAATAATTAGAATATGTAATTAAGTATGCACGTATAGCCTCCTAAGCATGTTATTAAGGCACCGCTAACGACCTATCTTAAACCTTCGGCTCTAATACCAATCTGTCAAACCCCAACCGAATGCAGAAATGCAAGGGCACAAACTGATTGTTCACAGCTCACAAGGTACTATTCTGCAATATTAAAAGTGACAATATCTATTAATTTAAATTAAATAGTCCAAATAATCCAAAACAAACAATGTACATAATTATTAAAATAAAAGCAAATAAGTTCAAATTCCAATGGAGTTGATAAATTCTTCTAACACAATTCATCCCTAAGTTCTTCACCAACTTGCAATCAATTCAAACGAAAACCTGCATACGCATATAAAATAAAGTAGATTTGTCAACACAAGTTTGAGTGAGTTTGTTGGGATCAAGATTCGACAAAGGAAAGATTGGAATCTTCTCAACCTCCTTAGAAATGGCTAAGTATGAAAACTGGACAAACTAGGCACTTCGAGCAAGCCTAGACTTATACAAGCTAGGTATTTCACTTTCGAGTAAAATTATCTTCTAGAATTCTTCTAAGTGTATGTTCGAGCAAACTACACTTCATCAAGCAAGGTTGTTCTTCTAGTCTAGCAATGTTTGTTTCAGAGCAAACCCTTGACCTAACCAAGCTGAAACCAAGTATTTTGGTGGATTGAGAAAGGTTTAATAATAAATAGTGGTCAAGCACGCTTGAAAAAAGTTTTAAAGAAATTACTCTAAGGACTTTCAACGAGCAAGGTTCAACCTCGAGCAAGCTACAGTGTCACCAGCACACTTAATTTGTTTAAATAAAAAGAAAAAAGGTTGAAGGGATCAATGAAGAACAAGTTTGCTCCTAGGATATTATCGAGCAATGTCTGGTAATAATATGAAGATTGAAGTCTTGTTGAAAAATATTTTCTTAGGAAAATATTCTAAGTAAAGCTTACTCGGAGAACTGTTCCAAGCACACTTATGGTTACAAGGTCTGCTCGACAAGGGTAAAAGCTACAAGCTTACTCGAAGATCTGTTTACACTTATGTTATCTTTAAATACATTTGAATATGTTATGTATCAATCAGTAGGGTTTCTAGAATATCTCAGACATGCCTATTAAAGGAAACTTTAGGGCACATTTACGAAAATGGACACAAAGAGAATATTATGATGTAACGGCTAGGAATTTATGGTAAAAAATTTCTTTCATAATATTAACGGAAATCTTTTCAGTTACTTTGTGTGTTTGTTTCATTTGTGTATGTTAAGCAACACTCTGAATATTATTGATTATGTCTTTAATGTTCACTGGATCTCACAAGAGTAGACCTCGTAACCGTCTTGTGGACACGTTGTTATTGGTTACGTGACTGATTGTTGTGGTTGATAGATCGGTCCTAACAAGTAGTATCAGAGCTTCGTCTTTGCACTTGTGAAGATTTGTTGTTGCTGATTTTGAAGAAGAAAAATGATGATGCCAGCTAAGCACCGTTCCATTGATTAGTGATGTCTGCAGCTCTGTTTTTCATTTCCTCAAATCTACAGTTTATTGAGGTTTAAAAGTTCTATATTCTGATATTTACTTTGATTATTTCCTTTTTTAGCCTAGATCTATATCTTATCCATTCAATTTCATCAGATATAAGGATTTTATCCACATATCTATTTGTTTTTGCTAAAATTTGTCAAGTTGTAAGTAAATTTTATTCCAAAAACCTTTTCAAAAATACCAAAAATATGTCTGGAGTAATGGATGATCAAGAAGTGTCTACTAAAAAATCCCGATATTGTTAGGACATGAGAATTATATTAAGTGGAAGGTTCTGTTTGAAGTAGTTTCATGCTATAACGATGTTGACATGTGGAATTCAATCAAAAATGGCCCATATGTCCCTGATGGCACAAACAACAATTAGACAATGGAAATACAGATGAAAACAAAGGATTATATAACACTATCTATGCTAAAAGTTGGAATGTTATGAGAAATTTTGACAAGTGTGGCTCATTACACTACTACAAAAGCTGTGTTTGATGCCATAGTTGAAATATTTGAAGGAAATACTGAGCTAAAAGACATCAAGAAAGGCATATTGAAGCAACAACTGGATAGATTCATGTTCAAGGAAGGGGAGAGGTTTAAATCTATTTTGTAAAGGTTTGTTGCTATTGTTAATGAAATCAGAACCACTGACCTTGCAATAACAGATTGACTTGAACAAGAAGCTGTTATCATCTTTGTTTAGAAAGTGGTACACTGCAAGCAAGTTCATCAAGGAAAAGGCAAATTTCCCAACGTTCAAGCTTGATGATGTTATTTGCTTTCTACAAGTTGCTGATCATGAAATGATTGAGAATCATATGATAAAGGAAGATAAACCAAGCTTCCAAGTTGCAAATGCTCTAATTGCACCAATGGGGAATCTGTCAAAAAAGAACCATCAGCAAGTCCCTATAATTGAAGAACCAACTGAGTTTAATGCTGAAATCCCAAGAGTTTGTGTTGTTGGTCAGTCTGGAAGTCAAAATAGGCAGTCAAGGTAAATGTTCAATTGATGGATGATGGTGATACTTCCTCAATGGAAAGTGGACATGCTCCCTATTTTGCTGGAAACATTAATCATGGAAATGATTATCAAGCTCTCTTCTCAATGTTCACTGATTCTTACGATGCATTTGTGGTCAAGAATTTAATTCATACATGTGTAGTGCAAGAAGATCTTGAACAAATTGATGCTGATGACTTGGAGGATATGGATCTCAAATGGCAAACAACCATGTTGGCTGTGAGAAGTAAAAGGTTATTGTTGGGATGAGAAAATGGCTTAAGAAAGATTAGAATCTTCTCAACCTCCCTGAAAATGGCTAAGTACGGACATCGGGCACACTTAGGCCTCCGAACAAGCTTTTCTTAAGCCTAGCAAGGTAATTTGCCTTCCGGGCAAGGTTATCTTCTTGAAGTCTTCTTTAGTGTCAATCCGAGCAGGGTTCACTATGTCTAGCAAGGTTGTTCTTCTAAGCCAAGCAAGGCTTGCTTCCCAGAAAGCTCTTGGCTAAACCAAGCTTTTGAAGCCAAGTATTTTGGAAGATCTAGCAAGGTTATTCATTAATAAATAGCGATCCGAGTTTGCTTGAAGAAAGTTGATAAAGAATTATCTTAAGGACTTTGTCGGGCAAGGTTCAACTCCGAGCAAGCTATAGTGCAACTAATACAAGTCTACAGTGTTACCAACACACTTGTGTTTGCTAAATACTTTATTTATTAACAAGAGTTGAAGGGATCTCTGAAGAACAAGTTTTCTTGTAGGATCATATTGGGCAAAGTTTTCTATGGTCAAGAATATTGAAGTCTGTTAGGTGAATATTTTATTTGGAAAATATTCTAAGTAAAGTCTACCCGGAGAACTGTTCCCCAGCACACTTTGGTTACCAGGTCTGCTCGAAGAAGACAAAAGCTGCAAATCTTACCCGAAGACCTGTTTTACAATTAGAATCTTTTGTACTATGTTTTTCTGAATATGTATATTTAATTAGGGTTTCTAGAAGGAATGACAGCTGTCAGGAAGGCCTATAAAAGGAATAATTAGGGCACTTCTAAAAAGACGGACGTAGACGTGAGAGTAGTGATACGATTAAGAAAGCCGATATTATTCATAAATATTGATTGTGACGGCTATTCTTAATTACGTCCTGACAAAAACATTCCCTCTGTTAACCCATATTGATTCTCGTTTGTATTAATCTTTCTATAAATGGAAATCTTTTGGGCGACAGTCTGTGTTTGTTTACTTTAGTATTTTCCAAGCAACATAAATATTGTGTTAGTGATTCCACCGTTAAGACGATATTTGTTCTTACCATAAATAGCAAGTCGTTAACCTGTCTTGTCAACACCTTACGGTGTGGGTTGCGACAGTTGTGTAGTGATCGTTATTCTGTGGGACAGACATTTATATAATAGAGTAGGTAGATCTTTGGATTCTGGACCAAATGAGAGAATTGGCTTTGACAAGTCTAAGGAAATTTGCTATAATTGTCAACTACCTTGCCATTGTGCCAGAGAATGCAACAAGTCAAGACAGTTTCAAAACAATAATCAACAAAGAAATCAGTTACAATTCCAAAATCAAAATCAAGGCCAACAAAGGCTGTTCAACATGAACAACAACTTTCAACAACAGAATCATCAACAAATAATCCCACAACAACAATTTCAGATATACCAACAAATCCCTACAAAAGCCCCTACCAATCATAATAGGAACAATGCCAATTAGCCAAGAAATGAAGGAGGGATCAACCACAGCTAGATGGTGTGTTTGACTAGAGTAACCACGCTGAAGATATTGAAAAAGGTAATGTGGCATTCTTGTCAAAGATTGGAAATGAAACTGAATCCTCTTCATCTTAGGTATATTCAAATCCTACAAACTTTGAATTACTTGAAATGAATGAAACTCTAAGAAAGGAAGTTGGTAAATTGCAAAGTGAATGCTTTAAGAAACAAAGCATGATTAATGTTTATGAGATGAGTGAGTTGACATATGAAAACCAAATCAAGAGTTTGGAATAGGACTATATGGACAGTTACAACATTCAGTCAAGATATACCACTAAAATTGAAGGCTTAAAGAAAATGTATCTTGATGAGAAGTTGAAGAATACTCAACTTCAGTTTGAGGTTAATTTTCTAAAAAATCTGCCATCCACTGGAAACATTTGTGTAAAATTGAAGAAAACCAAAGAGGAAGATAAGTACAAGGTTGTTCCTCCACCCTTAATGATAATTACTCATTAGAGGTGGACAAGGAAAAGAGAAGTGCTTACCTTGATCAATTCAGAGATGTGTTTGAAGATAGAAAGGATTTTGTTGAAAACTATTAAAGGGCTGAGGTTGATAAGAAAGGTGAGTTTGTAATGAAGGTTATTGAAACAAAAGATAGATCAATTGAAAAATCTGTTGGTATTCAAGTATCATTAGATGATCAAGATTATGATATTTTGAATAAAGATGATTTAAGTAATTCAAGTGACAAATGTTGAAGTTGTGGGAGTTTAAAAGAAATGAAGAAGGGTAAACAAAATTCGAAAGACAATATTCCTTTGTTGGAAACTATTTATTTCAAGACGAAGAAACACCATGAACAAATGAGAAGAGAACATAAACCATTTGATATTTGTGGTGGATCCAAGGTAAAGAAAAAAATTGAAAGATCTACAAGCGAAATGTCACCAAAGAGCGCAAGTGTTAAGAACAACAAGAAGAATGAAGAAACCATCAAGAATGATGATATGTTTCTTCCAGTTTATCCAGTTTTCTCTAATCAAGAACTATTTGATGTTGGAGACGTGGAAAGCATGGAAGACTACATTAGAATATGGTTAAGACAAAGAGGTGGTAAACATGATAGCCAAAAATTTTCTCTAACATAGTTAGAGAAAATAAATTTTGTAAAGAGCAATGTGTCAAGAGAAGATACAAAAATTGAGCAATTTATGCCCTTTGCAATGAACTTTAATGGGCTCATCACTCATCAAAAGACTAATGGAGTTGATACTCCTAGACCCAGTGATAGATACAAGGGTAACATAAGTGAAAATTTCAAAGGACAAGTGTGGTGCAAAGTCTGTGATGTCTATGGTCATCACACTGACTCATGTCAAGAAAGGTTCATTCATGAACCATTTCATGTCCTTGACCAATCAAAATTTGAACAGGTTGTTTGCATTCTACAAGAGAAGATACAATGAGTACGTGAGCAAGGGTGAGAAGATGATAGAAGATCAAGTCAACAGTGAACAAGTAGTTGAAACGAAAAGAGAGGTTATTGACAAGAAGAAGGCTCCAATGATTAAGAAACCAAACAAAACACAATCTGTTAAGTCTTAAAGTTTCTATGAAAGCTGCTGACTCTTATAAGTTATCAAGTTGTGAAAGGGAGAACAAGCTTAAGAAGAAAATGTTCAATCAAAATAAATCAAAAGCACTCACTGGAGATGAAAAATTTCTGTTGAAAAATGGTTTTGAACCACATGGTTTCCTTTGGAAGCCAAAATCTAAAACTCCAGTGACTATTATGAAGGGAGAAACAATCATTGAAGAATGAACTAGCATAATTCATTATGTTGGAGACTTATGTGATACCAGCTATGAATTTGATGATTCTTGTGAGCTAGTTTATGAGGATCCCAATCCAGATGCAACAGTTAATGAAAATTCTGATGATTTGAAAGCTGAATCTGCTTCTAGTTCATCACTTAACTGATGTTTTTTCTTTGATTTGTGCAGAAACCGTCCACACCAATAAAGGATATATGGTACCTAGACAGTGGATGTTCCAGGCACATGACCCGTGACAAAAGATCATTGGTCAACTATTAGAAGAAATTTGAAGGACCAGTTGCATTTGGTAGTGATGAAAATGGAGGGAAGATTATGGGGAAAGGCATTCTTACCAATGGAAAGGTGTCATTTGATAATGTGTTTTATGCGGAAGGATTGCAATATAATCTTTTAAGCAAATCTCAGATGTGTGATAAGGGTTATAAGGTTGGATTTGATGACTCTCACTGTTTCATCCTCAAACCTGAATTTATTATTCCTCTTGATATGATCATGATGATGGCCCCTAGAAATGGAAATTTGTATGAATTAAAGATGAAAGATGCCATTTCTAGAGGTGGTACCTGTTTTGTGTCAAAAGCCATCGATAATGAAACTAAATTGTGGCACAGAAATCTTTATCATGTTAATTTGTATAATATGAATAAACTAGTTAAAGGTGAACATGTCATTGGTTTACCCACAAGAGAGTTCAAGTTGGATGGCAAGTGTATTTCTTGTCAAAACGGAAGACAACGCAAATCATCACACAAAATGAAACTCATAAACTCAATTGAACAAGTACTTGAGATGCTTCACATGGATCTATTTGGTCTTGTGAGTGTTCCAAGTATTAGTAAGAAGAGATATTGTTTGGTGATTATTGACGATTTTTAAAGATATACATGGGTTTATTATTCTGAACTCAAATGATGAGGCTGCTGAAATGATCAAAAGTTGCGTGACAAGGATTGAGAACCAACTAAATGCTAGGTTGAAGGTTATGAGAAGTGATATTGGAACTGAGTTCAAGAATGGGGTAATGACTAAATTTTGTCAAGCTAAAGGAATTTTTCAACAATTCAGTGCCCCTAGAACTCCTGAACATAATGGGGTTGCAAAAAGGAGGAACAAAACATTGATAGAGGCTGCAAGAAACATGATATAAGATGCTTACTTGCGTGGTACATTTTGGGCAGAAGCAATAAACACTGCTTGTTATGTTTAGAATAGAGTCCTTCTCAATAAAAGTCATGAAAAAACTCCTTATAAGATTTTGTACAAGAGAAAGCCCTACATCAAGTTCCTCAAGCCCTTTTGTTGCAAGTGTTCTTTATTGAATACAAAAGATTATTTGAAAAATTTTCAGTCTAAATCTTTAGATTGTTTCTTTGTTGGGTATTCCACACACTCAAAGGCTTACAGAGTCTATGTGAAAGATCATCTCAGTGTGATAGAATCTTCAGATATTATCTTCAATGAAAATCAATTCAACACTGTTGATGGAGCATCGTGGCTATTTGATATAGAGAAGTTAATCAAATATTTCAAAATTTACCCATAAGACTTTGATGAAACTTTATATAGAACAAGTGTCCGTGAAGCTAATTCAAAGAAGAATGTTGATTTGGACATATTATGGTCCCCAAGGTTACTGAAAAGAACACTGAATTTTCTTTTGATAAGAATGCTTCTGATGTTAAATCTGAAAAACAAAATGAACATGTTGATCAAGAAAATCGTGTCTTGAATGATGAACAAACCAGTGGCCAGCAAGATTAAGAACAAGCTAATAGACAATCAAGATTTTAAACCTTGTTTCAAAATTTGAATATGGGAAGTGATCTTGCTTCAACATCAACTCAGTGTGTTGAAGAAGAAGCTAAAATGAACAATGTATCATTAAATTTATTCATTGAAGAACCTGATCTCAATGATAAAAATCTTGATTCAACAATTACTTCAAATCAAATCATCCAAACTTCTTATGTTGAAAAAATCATCATGTTGAAAACATAATTGGTGATCATCATGAGAGTGTAACTAGAAGTGCATCTGAATCTGCAAACATCTGTTTATACTCCTGATTTCTATCCCAGATTGAACCCAAGAACATTGTTCAAGCCTTGAAAGACAGTAGTTGGGAGGAAGCTATGCAAGACGAGTTGGCTCAATTCAAGAATTTGCAAGTTTGGGAACTTGTTGATATGCCAAGAGGAAAATTTGCAATTGGCACCAAATGGGTTTTCAGGAATAAAAATGATTAATAGGAATTGTAAGGAAGAACAAAGCAAGACTAGTTGAACTAAGATGATTATAAGAAAAAGGAATTGATTTTGAAGAGGTGTTTGCTCCAGTAGCAAGGCTAGAAGCTGTTAGAATCTTCTTAGCCTATGCTGCTTCTAAAAGCATCAGAGTATTTAAATTGGATGTCAAATATGCTTTATTAAATGGCAAGATAAAATTGGAGGTTCATGTCACTCAACCTCCAGGTTTTGAGGATCCTGAGTATCCAAATAGAGTTTATAAACTAAACAAAATTCTATATGGAGTACAACAAGCTCCAAGAGCTTGGTATGATAAGTTGTCAAACCATCTTCTTGTGAATGGTTTTCAAAGGGGAGCCATTGAAAAGACTCTCTTCTACAATAAAAGAGGAAGAGATTTGCTTTTGGTTCAGGTATATGTTGATGATTTCATCTTTGGATCTACAAATGAATAAATGTGTTTTGAGTTTGAGGAGGTTATGAAGTCTAAGTATTGTATGAGATCTATGGGTGAGATGAATTTATTTCTTAGATTGCAAGTTCAACAGAAGAAAGATGATATATTCATCTTTCAATCTAAGTATGTACAAGACATCTTGAACAAGTTCAAATGTCAAGACTTGAAGACTGCTTCTACTCCAATGGACACACATGGAGAATATGTTAGCTTATGAAAAGGGGGAGCCTGTAGATGAACATGAGTATAGAGCTAAGGTTAGATCAATTATGTACCCAACTACTTCAAGACCTGACATTATGTTTGCTATATGTGTGTGTGCAAGATTCCAATCATGTCCAAAAGTTTCTCATATGACTGATGTCAAGAGAATCTTTAGATATCTTAAAGGAAAGCTCGATTTGGGTATATGGTATCCTAAGAACCATGTCTTTGATCTACTTACATATACAGACAATGATAATGATGGATGTAGCATGAACAGAAAGTCTACTTTAGGTGGGTGCCAATTCTTGGGAGATAGGCTAGTGTAATGGCAATGCAGGAAGCAAATAACTGTTTCAAGCTTCACTGTTGAAGCTGAATATATTGCTGCATTTGCTTGCTGTGCTCAGGTCCTCTGGATTCAGAATCAACTGCTGGACTATGGTTTGAATTACTTAAACACTCCTATTTATATTGATAATACTGCTGCTCTGTTCATAGTTAAGAATCCAGTCCAATACTCAAATACCAAGCATATTAAAACCAGACACCACTTTATTTGAGATTGCAGTGAGAAAGGTCTTATAGAAATGAAAAGAATTGACACTAGTGATAACTTGGCAGACTTATTTACCAAGCAACTATATAAAACAAGATTTCATTTTCTATTAAAGTCTTTAGGCAAGATCAACTATGATGAAGTCTGATTGATGCTTATAGTGTTATCTAACTATCTTTTTATATGGTCTTGTGTGAGTAAGTTTTGTTCTATGTTTGACTATGTGATTCTATTTGACTGATATGTGCTTTAATGACTATATTTGACTTAGGTATCAATGGTGCTTAGGTATGTTTTCAGTGTTTGATGATGATGTTTTGATAAGTTTGTCTACATATGCTTTGAAATGTTGAATCTACATGCTTATCTGATATCTTGTTTATGATTAGATGATCTGAAATGATGATGTGCTTAGGACAGGATAGACTTTGCCTAATTAGTCTTGAATTGAACCTTATGTTTGTCTGATTGTGTTAGTACATACTTTTCATTCTTGATCTTCTTGAGTATGTTATTGATTGCTTATGTCAAAAATGTGATTTGATTTCAAACCGGTATGCTCAAATGAATGTTTTTCAAAGTAAATCACTTTTGACAAACTGAGCAAGTTAAATGGTGTAGAGAAATGATAAGATTATTCAGTTCAAGCTTTATAGAAGCTTAAAAGGTTTTCAAAGAAAAATGATCTAACGTTTTGGGAAATGATAGTAGATTGATTACTTATACCAATCACATAATTTTATTAGGCTAAAAGGACTATTAGTGCAGTCGTTGATATGTATAGTAGCTTTTCATGATGTGTAAAAACAAAGGCGATATAAACATAATGAATCTGCTAAACTTAATGTGGAGTTACATTGTTGAAATATGAATGTTTCAAGAAAAATCTCTTCGAATGATAGGTAGAAAGGTAATTTACCCAGTCATACACGAGCCTTTTGGTATGTGGTCACTCAAAATGTAACACCTTATGTATATGAAAAATAAGAAATTTGAGCAAAAAGATCATACATAAATCAAAAGTTGATAAATGTCCAAAAGTTCTAAAGAAAATAAACATTGAGGGTTTTAAACTAGAACTACAAAGGTGGGGCATCATTATAAGTCTTAAACACCTTGAATGAAAGGCTTGTAAGTCCGAACTGCGTGGCATGTAAGTCCAACGTTCAACCTCGATGTTTGAAAAGTTTTGAAAAGAAAAATTTATTAAGAAAGTTTAAATGTTCTGTCATAAAATATTTTGACCAAATATCAGGGAGTTGAAGTCAAATTGGGGTGATCTGGAGAAGCCCAAATAACCCTTGAGAAGAGATATGGAACATCATAGTACAATTAGTGTTATCCATTTTTGTATTATGCAACTAATTGAACCTTAAGAATATCACCAAAGTAATGTAATTCATGCTAAATACATACCTGCTTTAACCTGCCTATTATGTCATAATAATGCTGAGAATGATGTGTTGAAAGGTGACTTATTCAATATGATCCCATGTTGAGATCTTTTCATAAAAGAAAAGGATTTGAAAAGATTTAACTGAAATTTGATCTCTTTATGCACCATTTGCTCTTAAATATTGAACCCAAAAGTGAAAATATGTTCAAAGTATGGTTTAAGTCAAAAAGTGTTGCAATTTCACCTTGAATATGTCTGCATATGTTATTTCGAGTAAACATTGATGATTTTAAACTTTCGAGTAAACTTGATTGTTTTATTTTGAAGTTCAAACTCATTCGAACATACTTGATACTTATTTATTATGAATATATCTGATCATGCAGTTTCGAGTAAACTTTGATAATTATGAACTTTCGAGTAAACTTGTTTTAGAAGGTCATCTCATTCAAGCATACTTGATGAATGTTGGATATAAATGTGTCTGAATATGCTTTGAATATCTGTTTCAAGTAAACTTGGTTGCTTTAGTTGAAATTTGTCTATTTCAAGAATACTTTATGAATTTGGATTGAAATTGTTCAACATGAATATTTTTTTAGTAAACTTGACTATTTACTTAATGTTTAGCTCCATCGAGTAAACATGTTATATATGTCAAACATACATGTTAAAATATTGATTTTATTGAATATATCTGAATACTTTCTCTGAAATTGAAAGTGTTTTCGAGTAAACTTTATTTATCGAGCAAACTTCATGCTTAGAGCACACTTGTATATTACAATAATAGTTCAAGTGGTCTCCAAGCATACTTGTATATTTCAGAAGTCTTCAAGCACACTTTACTTTCCGAGTACACTGTATGCTTTGAGCACACTTGTATATTAAAATTAACATATCATGTCTTCTCAAGCGCACTTTGTACTTTAGAAGTATTTTCGAGTAAACTTTGCTTTGGAGTATACCTAAATGTATATCTCTAAATATGGTTAGCTATTTGCTTTTCTTAATAGATTCGAGTAATTTTGTAATGATAAGGTATTAGAGTAAGGTTGATATTTATAAATACCTCTAAGTTACAATTTCAGGATCTTTATTGATCTCAAGCAAGGTTGCATATTTGATGAAATATACTTGATTTTCTAACCTGTGATTAATTTCTCGAGAAATCTTGTATATTCATGTAAGCTTCTTTCATTGTATTTACTTAGTTTATTTCTAATAACGTTAATACATGAGCAAACTCTAGGACGAGCAAGCTTAGATGATACACTTTATCGAGCAAACTTTATGCTGGTATATTTGAAATCTGGGTTTTTGGTAATATTCGCGTACTAAATGATAAAATTCATTTAAAAGACACTTTCAAATATGCATAACATACACTATAAAAGGGGGACATTGAAAAATTTTCATTTCATATTTTCCCTCTTTCTCTCTTGCATTATTATCCACTTGCTCGCAATCTAGATACCCAACCGTTGCTCTTAATTCCTACCCATAGTTAGTCATCCATCTAATTCTGACTTGGTTACTGAATGATTTCTGACACTCATTTTATGAGATTAGGGTTTTCATTTTATGTAATTATACATCTCTGTTTTCTGTGTAGGTTATTAATTTGGCCAAGAACAGGTTCATAAATATCATCCTTTATAATTTCTTCTTCAATTTTAACTTGATGCATGATAAATTAAAGAACTTTAATGACTAATTATTGCTTTGAATGTACTTTTGTTAACGATTGTGTAGAAATATGGTGTATACTTTCGAACCAAAGCACAACATGTGCACCTTTCTCCAAGTTACAGAGGAGAACAGGCCTGTGGAGCTAATGATTAAGTGGTTAGTTCGCTCCAACAATCGTTTTGCTCTAACGGAAAGGCCAGTGATTTACAGAAATCATCATCTTGATTTATCGTGATCAGCCCAGCTAGGATGAGCATTTTGTCCCAAATACCCGTACTCGTACTCATACACGTAGATGTACCCGTGCTAATTTAGATTATTCGGTACGGGTATTGGTACTCATTTTAATTGAATTTTGTTACAAGTACAATCGGGTACATGTACGGGTATGGTACGGGTACACTTGGTATTTTGTACCTATTTGGAGTATATAACAGTTCAATTGGGATTCTTCATAATTAATATATAAAATAAATTATCCAACCATGTTATTATTGAACAAGTACCAAAGGTTTCTTCAAAATTAAATAATATAACATCAAAGAGTCGAACGAACAAATAAATCACTTAAAGTCGTTGACCGAATTAGAGTTCTTCAATACTATCTTATCATTAAATCGATGACCAATTTGGTACATGTACTAGTTTTGTACCAATCACGTACCTGTGGTAGTACCGATACCTGAACTAATTTAGGTTGTTTGTTACTCGTTCCGGTATCGGTTTCAAGATCGTTGAAGATTTGGAAATTAAAAGACAAAGTGATACAAAAATGTGTACTGTACCGAAATACCCGTACCATACCGAAAACTTTGGTACGAGTATTGGTACATGTTTATTCATTCCATCCCACCTTATAAACCAACCCAACACACCTTACCAATCACCATCATACTCCATAAACATTGAACAAACTACAACATCTCAGTTCCCATCTACACATAGCGAACCACCACTCATACAAACAATCAAACCATTACCAACCACCCCTGAACCTTTTGATTCTTATCCTATTTCCCCAGTTTCATCCCATTACTTATTGAGAAGAAATTTTGATTTAATTGTTGGAAAAAGTGATATGAAAACATAGAATCAAAATTTGAAGTCAAAATGAAGATTTAAAGAATCAACTACTTTAGGCTCTTTTAAGTACTCAAACCCTGGTGGCTGAAGTTGAGAAGACCTCAGATGCACCAAAACAAGGGGAGAATTTACCGGTTTCTGGTATTGATGAAGATGATGTTTTGAAAAATCTTGGAAACTTATATGGGAGTAAGAAGGAAGAAAAGGAGAGTAGGGAAGATAAGGCATGATATGATCCGATGTCTCTGGTGATGTTGTTCAAGAGTATAATGTAGGTGAGGGGGTTGAAGAAAATGTTGATGAAACTAAAAATATGGCTAAGTGAATGCAAATGAGCAGGAGGATGAGGTAGAAATGAATGATGAAGATGAGGTGAATGATATGATTGTGGAGAATTTAGTTGAGAATATAACTGAAAAGTTAGGTAATGAGGTTGTGAAGACTGGACATGATAATGATAAAAGTCAAAATGATTCTGACCTTGAAAAACTATATGGAGACTTTGACAACATTGAATCATTAATTGTGGTAGAATAAGAGAAAGAAGTTGATGGTGAATTAGTGGAGTTAATGAAGAATACTGATGAATTCTCACCCACTGTGGTGAGGTAAGTATGTCGATCAAGGCTGGAAGACATAGAAGATGAAAGGAGAAGGATCAAGGGCAACGCTATTGCTGAACATGAGGGCCAGCTGCAACCCTTGAAAAAAAAGAGAATTGAGTCTAGTGATGAGCTACTTTTTGTTGATAAGTTAGTAGAAGAAGGAATTAAAATACATGTTAAAATTGTTGGAGAGTGGATTTAAAGAGATATGCTTAACAGGTATTTAACTGATAAGGAGGTGGAGGAACTAAAGGATATTGTTAGAGGAATATGAGTTGAGAAAGAAGTTGGATGAAGAAAAGAAGCAAAGTTGAACAAGAGGTAATCGAGGGGTTGTTGAGGTTACAACAAGCTGAAGAAGCTGACAATGCATTAGCAATTGTCATCTACGAATTCCAACAACCAAAACCCCTGAACAAACATCTGATGAAATTCCTGAACCTAAAGTAACTATTCCCACTACTGAACCTGAGACTGAAAAATCTGATATGCAGTTGGTGACTGACCTTGATGCAAAATCTATTAAAGATGAAATGGTCAAGAAAGCTAATGAAATGATGTTCCAATGTTTATTTGATGAGATGAAGAAGGATGAAAGAAGCTGGCCAACTGATTTATTGAGAAACTCTAGCAAGAGAAATAGGCTTGGTGTTAAAAACATTCCGGAGGAGGCCATGCCTAAAAAGAAGAAAGGAGTCATTAATGTTGTACCTTTACAATCAGTGAAACTTGTGGATTATATGCACGAGCCCAAGATTGATTCTTTGAATGACTTATCTGATTTAGAATATTAGGATGAGGGTAATGAAATGAAAAATCAAGAAGAAGAACATACTTGTCCCCATGTGGACTTAACTGACTTACACAGAGAAAATATTCAAGCCAGACTTGATGATTTAAAGAGAGAAGACCCTAAGATTATACATCTGATGGGACATGGTTTTGAATTTGAAAAGTGGGCTGAGTTGACAGAAGAAGAGTTGGACTCTCTGTTTGATAAAAAGAGAGAAGAAAAGTAGAAATATGAGAGAGATAGAAATAGAAGAAATAGGCTCACACAAAAATATCTAGGTTACCTAAGGCTCCACAACTTTTTTGACAAACAGTTGAGCCACATGAGCTATGAGGATCTTGAGAATGTTTACAAGTCTTCACAGGAAAGGGTTGAAGAGGAAGAATAGAAAAGAATTCAAAGAAAATACTCTGATGATCAAAAACATACTAATCAGATATTTAGTATATTGAAGGAAAATGTTTATTCCTTATTGAACATGGTTTTGGTTATGAGATTGTGGATTCAATGAGCAGAAGGGAAGTGGAAGAAAAAATTATATGATTGACACAAAAATTGAAAGCTGAAGCTGAGATGCTGAAAAAAGAAGACTCTCTCAAGATAAAGAAACCTTGTTGGAAAGATTAATGGAAGCAAGAGGAGAAGGAGACAGCGTCAAAAAATTTGACTGCTACCGGTTCCTCTACAAAGTTTAGCTTTTCGTTTACCAGAACATCTTCCACCAGTACTATGTCGTTTCATCGGTAAGACACATTTTCAAGTTCGACACATGAAATACATCGTGAATGGTGCTCATTTCTAGGGGTAATTTTAGTCGGTTGGCTATGAGACCAATTTTAGCAATAATCCCAAAAGGTCCATGTACCTCGGCGCTAACTTACCATTCTTTCCAAACCTGGTAACAACTTTCCATGGGGACACTTTAAGAAATACCTCGTCGCATGTTTTAAAAGATAACGGTTTTCTACGAACATCGACATAGTTCTTTTATCGGTTACGGGTGGCTCTCAGTTTTCGTTTAATCTTATGAATCTTATCGGTTGTTTTTTGAAACAAATCGGTTCTTGTAATTTGAGTATCACCCACTTCTATCAAACAAAGTGGAGATCTACATTTTTGCCCGTATAATGCTTCATAAATTACTGCTTGTTTACTACTATGGTAACTGTTATTGTACGAAAATTCAATGAGCGGGAGGTGTTGATCCCAATTCCTTTTGAAATCCAGGTGACAAGCACGAAGTAAATCTTCTAAAGTTTGAATGGTTCGTTAGGATTGGCCATCTGTTTTGGGATGGTAAGCGGTACTTAGGTCTATTCGGGTTCCTAGAGCTTCTTGAACTGCTTGCCAAAAATGTGAAGTAAAATGACTGTCTCGGTCTGAAATAATCAAAAGTGATACTCCGTGTCGAGGTACAATTTCTTCAATGTAAATTTGGGCGAGTTTTTCGGTAGTGTAGTTTTACGGATCAGAACGAAGTGTGCGAAATTGGTAAATCAGACTACAATCACCCACCCAAATTGCATTTTGTCCATTACGAAGTCCATGGTGATTTGTTCCCATTTCCATTGAGGTATTTCGGGTTGTTGCAACATTCTCGAAGGTTTTGGGTATTCAGCTTTAACATGACCACAAGTCACACATTTACTAACATACATGGTTATATCCTTCTTCATACCAGGCCATCAGTAAAATTCTTTAGCGTCTTTATACATCTTGTCAGTATCCGGATGAACAAAATATTTTGACTTGTGCGCGTCATATGGAATCAATTCTCAAAGATCATGAAGGTTCGGAATCCATACTCGATTTTCGAAGTAATATATTTCATTAAATTTCTTCTCAAAGTTCTTTTCATTCCCGTGCAATTCTTCCTTTTGTAATTGATCTTCTTTTAAGGCTTCGTTTTGAACAACACGAATTTGTTTGATAAGGCTACTCTGGACAATCATTACAAGTGCCCGTACTCTTAGGGTTTTAATTCGTTCCTTCCGACTTATTGCATCAGCTACTATATTGACCTTACCTGTATGGTATTTAATTTC
This sequence comes from Bidens hawaiensis, assembly GCF_021521415.1. NCBI lineage: Eukaryota > Viridiplantae > Streptophyta > Magnoliopsida > Asterales > Asteraceae > Bidens > Bidens hawaiensis. The sequence continues at coordinate 173,247 of NW_027495777.1, read as the reverse complement.
ACAAATGTAGTCATTTAACAGTTATACCCATCTTTTTTGCCACATGTTCAGCTCTTTTTGGTCAAATATGTGTTGTAGGCTTTTGTGGTCTATATAAATTGTACATTTGGTTTCTTACAATTAGTGTCTCCATATTTTTAATGCAAATATAACTACTCCCAATTCCAAATCATGAGTTATATATTTTTCCTCACGTACTTTTAATTGTCGGGAGGCATATGCTATTACTTTCTTTCGTTGCATCAGTACGCATCCTAAACCTTTATGAGATGCGTCACAATAGACTACCAAGTCATCAGTTTCATCTGGAAGACTTAATATTGGAGCTTCACATAACTTTTGTTTTAATGTTTGGAAGGCTATTTATTATTCTTCTCCCAAGTCATACGTTCGATCTTTCTGAGTTAATAAGGTTAAAGGTTGGGAAATACTCTAAAAGTTTTTCAATAAATCGTGGATAATACTCGACTAATCCCAAATATTGGAGAATTTCTTTTGGCGATTTAGGTACTTGCCAATTCTTAATGGCCTCAATTTTACTGGGGTCTACTTGGATTCCTTGTTGATTCGCAATATGTCCAAAAAATTGTACTTCTTGTAGCCAGAATTCACATTTGGATAGCTTGGCATGTAACTTTTCTTGCCTCAATAATTCCAAGATTACCAGCAGATGTTGCTCGTGTTCCGCCTTTTTGAATATATCAAGATGTCATCGATAAATACTATCACAAATGTGTCAAGGTATGGTTTTCAAACTCGGTTCATGAGATCTATAAACACTGCAGGTGCATTGGTCAATCCAAACGGCATAACCAAAAATTCATAGTAATCGTACCAAGTTCGGAAGGATGTTTTTGGGATATCTTTTTCCTGAAAATTCTTACTTTATGATAACCAGATCTGAGATAACTTTTTGAAAAATATTTCTCACCCTGAAGTTGGTCAAACAAGTCATCAATTCGAGGTAATGGGTATTTGTTCTTGATAGTCACTTTATTTAATTCTCGTTAATCGATACACATACGAAAACTTCCGTCTTTCTTTTTACAAATAAAACAAGTGCTCCCCATGGTGAATAACTAAGTTGTATAAAGAGCCTATCTAGTAATTCATGCAATTGGTAGGACAATTCTTGCTATTCATAAGGTGCAAGACGGTAAGGTGCCTTAGCAATGGGAGCTGCTCCTGGTAAATCAGGTAGCTCATCAGGAAACACATCTGAATACTCTTGTACCACTGGAATGTCTTCTACACGTTTTTCATCAGGGTCCTTAATTGTTACACTCGCCATGTATAATGTACAACCTTGGCGCAAATACTTTAGTGCTTTAAGTTGGGATACAAGAGGTAATACGGTACCTGATGTCTCACCTTGAACAATCATTGCCTCATTACAATATGATATCAACCCAAACACGGTATTAGTGCGGAATCCAAACACCGTGGTGATTCAAGAATAGTAATATGAAAACATGAATATAAAAAACACGATAATACTCCAAATGAACATAATTATATTAGTAAATCGTCTAGTACATGAGTTTGCTCTCTTGCTCTCTTGATGGTGGCTACTACCGATTCAAATACTGATTATGCTCATCAACCACTGAACTAGCAACCTAGAACCCTATACAATGCATTCTATTTATAGGGTACTCAATACACAAGCCCAACTATAGCCCAAAGCCCACCGAGATCCATAAGGATCTCGGTTTACATATATAGCCCAATACGAAACCCAACAAACATAGAACTAAGTACAAACCACCAAATATGGACCCAACAATCTCCCCCTTGGTTTATAGCTTCGTTCTTGTTTATTATACTTCAAACTAGCCTAACTGAAATCCATAGGGATTTCGGTATTGCACCAATGTAATTCTTCAACTCATCTTCGTTTGCATCACTTTAGTCTTGATCATGTCGGGGCCTTTTGATATGCGTCAGTCTAACCAATTTATGACCCAACATCATTCGCAATAGGAATTCTAATTGTCTTATCCTTACAAATGATTTCAGCTTTATACTTAGATAGCTAGTCCATACCGACTTTAACATCGAAACATCCTAATTCCACTAGAAGTAAATCAATAAGAAACAGGTGGTCGTTTAGGATAACGGAACAATTTTGGACTATTTCGTTAACAAGTATAAACTTACCGTTAGCGAGTTCTATAGTGTAAGGATCTATTAGTTCGCTAATCGTCATATTCCCCAAAGGTAAAGGTTAACAGATACGAAGTTTCTATCGACGCTCGAATCATACACAACGGATGTATACTAATCAGTAACTAAGAATGTACAAGTTACTACATTGGGATCTTATTTCGCTTTGTCCGATTCATTTACAATAGTGTGTCCCCTAGCTAGATTAAAAGTTAATGCTTGCTTCTTGTTTTGTCTCTTACTGCACCAGGGTTCAATTTGGGGCAATATTTCATATGGTGTTCCGTGTTAACACTCTTAAAACACGTACGTAGGTTCCTTATAGGTGGGGTTTGCTGAATAGATCATTGTCGAGTTGGTTGGGGATTAGATGTTTGTGGATGGCGAGGTTGGGTTGTTTGAGGTCATTTACTTGGAGTGTCCATTGTAGTTCTATAATTTTTGGTAAAATTCCTAATCTTTCCACAGACACACGACCATTCGAGATCCTGTATGATATAAATTACATTTTTCACATTTCAGCAATGACCCTTTGTATGTATCTTGTTTCACATTGCATTATTCATGATAGAAGTTGGTATTAGAGCCATTGGTTATAAAGAATTAGGATGTCCCTTAGGATACCCTAATATTACCGTAGGCTCGATTGGCTCTGGGAATAAAATATTATTAAATAATATATACTGATGATTCTCGGGATGAACTCGAATGGACAAGTGGGTTATTATGGTCTGGAATGTTATAACGGACTTGTTTGTACGAGGGAATTCGAGAAGGAGTCGTCGAAAAATCTAATAGGTAAAAACAACAACATATGTGTATAAAATATAATATCAAATAAATATATATTTATATAAAGAATTTTATGCGCTAATGAGTACGAATACGTGTAGGTACTAAGCTGTTATTAATATTATACATTATAATTAATGTTAACAAGAATTGTTATTATTATACTAACCTTTGTACAAAGGTATGTCGAGAACCAGACATGATGCAACTGATCAAGTACCAACACTATCGTTTGAGAAGGAAGAACCAGAAAATGACCTGGAGGAGAACAAATATGTAGAAATAGATGGAAATGAGATAAAGGACGTGACTCCATATGAGGTGCCCATTGATAAGCCTGATTTATCAGGCTATAGATGTGACGGTTATTCACCTAGAACATCACCAAGGCATGAGGTAGGAGTCACAAGTGCTTACCACTCACCTACTGGAACTCCTAGATCTCTCACACCATCATCACATCATACCCTGGTGACTGCATCAACTCATAGAGCTAGTGAGATTGACCTTACGAGTGTACCACCACCTGATAGTATGCCTTCCCCACCCAGATTAACTTATCATAAGGGAAGAACCTTCTGTATCCTGGTTACCGAGATACCTTTCCCTACATGGAGTACACCTATATCCGATCAAGAACATCCCTATTTAGCCGACCCAGTGTGGTTAGATGTATTGACTAATCAGATACTAGAGCACTTATTAGCTATAATCACCAACATATAGAGAATACGTAAGCTATATAATTATATGCTGGATACAGTGATGAACTTACATTGATCGAATTCTCATTCTTGATGGCTCTTGGACAGAGTAACGACCCAGTTATGAGGTTTTCAAGTAGTTATTGAAGCCTAAATGGTTGTTTGTGTGTGGTTATTATATTATATACATTTGGATAAATAGAAATAAAAGTAGTATGGTTTGCTATACGTAGTCTTTTGATACCCCATGCAGCACTAGTAGTAGCATATTGCACTGACATGGAGGATGTTTTTAATCTACTATTATTACAAACACTGACCCTTACCTGGTTAAGTCTCTATATAGTGACAAATTTTAGTACGTATATTTAAAGCACTAGCCTATCCAGGTTAAACTTATGTGCTGATTTTGGAATACATACATACAGTGACAGTTATGGGTAATACAAATGTGTTATTTTGCACAGTTGTGTGCTTATGATTATTGTTATAGAATGGCCCAAAAGAAAACTAATACTATATCTGAGGCGGAGGTGGGCGAAATGATTGCTCGCCAACTACAAGCAGTGATACCGACTATTGTAGCGCAAATCACTACTGGCATACGTGCAAATACAACTGTTAACCAAATGTCAAGCACTGATACCACCGTTAATACTACACCTCCACCGAACACTAGTACATCTACGAATACTACTTCCCCGTTGAATACTAATAATGTCACGAATATAACTCCCCCACTGTATAGTAATACTTTTGGTAACATGAATCCCCCACATCGAGAATGTTCGTATGAACAGTTTATGTCGTGTAGATCTATAAATTACAGTGGTACTAAGGAACTAAACGGATTGATAAGTTAAATTGAATAGACCGAGTCCGTAATTAACATTAGTGAATGTCCACCGGACCGTATAGTCAAATTCACTACTAGTATGTTTCTGGATCATGCTATGTGGTGGAACACAGTGGTTCAAATCAAAAGAAAAGAGGGTATAAACTGTATGTCATAGGCCGAACTCAAAACCCGTTTACTATAACATTTTTTTTTACCAAAAAGTGAAATTCAAAGGTTAGAACATTAGCTGTGGAACTTGGAAATGAAGGGTGCTGACCATGTGGGATACTCAACCCGCTTTAACGAATTGTCTCGTTTAGTACCGTGGCTAGTTACACCTGAATCTAAACGCATCAAAAGTTATATTTGGGGATTAACCCCCACTGTGAGGAGCATAATAAACTTAGTAGTCCACCAAACATTGGAAAGTGCTATTTCCCAAGCTGGTGTAGTTACTTTTGACCTCATGAGAAGTGGAGTGATAAGAATGCTGGAAGAAACATCAAGTTTAAAACGATCTGATTATGGGAATAGAATGCAAGGAAACTGATGGAGCCCAAGTAATGAAGACCGGGCTATTATATTTCTGGAGGCCCAAGATCGCGCTACAAAAGGTGGCCCACGAAAACGGGCATAACTTGGCCCACGAAGCTCCGTTTCAGGCCTATTACCAGTTAAATCGAAGCTTGAGATGAGGAGCACATTGTGGCAAATAGCCTAGGGCGGTGTGGTCCCTGTCCAAAGCCCAAAAACGAATCCTAAATAAAGTTATGGGCCTTTTATTGTTTTTTCAGCAGTTTTTACGTTTTTGTTTTTGGGTTGGTGTTTGGCCCATGGCCCATTTTAGGCCCATTTCATATTAGAACCATTATTTATATGTTGGTTATGTTATTTGGAGAGACAGACTTGAATTTTATAATAATTAATTTTTCTCTTTACTTTCCCTGACCTGTGGGTGGGATTTTTGGGTTTTGGAAGGTCGTCACGGGTATTCGTTGAATCAACGTGATTCGATCTTCATTTTCGTTTTACCACTTTATCAGAAACCCACAAAATTAACGAGCCCGTCCAACAACCCAAAATTATGTCATGACTAGTGCAATGTGGAACAAGATACATACAAAGGGTCGTTGCCAAAATGTGAAAAATGTAATTTACATCATACGCGTGAATATCGAATAGTCGTGTGTCAAAGGTGTGGAAAGATTAGGCATTATACCCAAAATTATATAACTGAAATGTATAATCCAAATCGGCAACCTCAAACAACCCAACCTCGCCATCCACAAACACCTAATCCCTAAGCAACTCGACAACGATCTATTCAGCAAACCCCACCTATAAAATAATGCCCCAAATAACATAACCAACATATAAATAATGGTTGGTTTTCATATGGTTTTCTGTGCTACCACTCCGTAAGTGTTATAGGAGTGGTAGCACAGAAAACCATATGAAATAATGCCCCAAATTGAACCTCGATGCAGTAAGAAGACAAAACCAGGAGCAAGCATTAACTTCTAATCCAGCTAGAGGACGCACTTTTGTAATTGAATCGGACGAAGCGCAATAAGATCCCAATGTAGTAACATGTACATTCTTATTTACTAATTAGTATACATCCGTTGTGTTTGATTAGAGCGTCGATAGAAACTTCGTATCTGTTAACCTTTACCTTTGGGGAATATGCCGGTTAGTGAACTAATAGATCCTTACACTATAGAACTTGCTAATAGTAAGTCTATACTTGTTAACCGAATTGTCCAAAACTGTTCCCTTATCCTAAAGGACCACCTGTTTCTTATTGGTTTACTTCCAGTGGAACGTGCACAAGTCACACATTTACTTACATACAAGGCTATATCCTTCTTCATACCAGGCCACCAGTAAAATTCTTTAACATCTTTATACATCTTTATACACCTTAACAGTTGTATTTTCCTCAAGGTTCTTACTCAGCTCGAACTCCTCCGTCAAAACCCTCTATTCCTTCACTTCTTTATTAGACAAAAACCTCTTTATCATTTCAGTTTGCATCCATTCTCCTACAATCTTGCCATGTCTTTTAATTGCTTCTTCAGCTAATTCATCAACTAAAAGGACCTCATCACTACAATCAATCTTCTTAAGTTTCAAGGGTTGCAGCTGGCCTTGATGTTCAGTCACTCCATTCCCCTTGATTCTCCTTCTTTCATCATCAATACTTTCAAGTCTAGATGGGCCTACTTCATGGAAATTATCAATCTCTTCAAATAGATCAATCAATTCATTATCCACCTCTTTCTCCTTAGATGTTACTTAATAATTATCATTATTTAACACTTTAGTTTTGTCAGTTAAGGATACAGTGTCATGAGATCACCATCTCTTCATTGACATTGTCAGCTTCAATTGTTTTGTCAATTTGCAACTTAGTCAAAACATCATCACCTTCCATTTTAGCCTCATCTACAACAATGTTCTCATCAACATTCATAGAAATGTTTTCAACATCATTCATATTCACCTCAACAGTATCATTCACATTGTAATCCTGGATAACATCATCAGAAACATCTGCCTCACACCCTCCATCATCATCCTTTTCCTTATTTCTCTCTTCCTCTGCCTCCTCCTCCTCCTCATCACTACCATAGAATTCTCCCAATGATTTTAATACATCTACATCCTCAGCAACATCATCTGTACCAGACACAAATAACTTCTCCCCCTATTTTGTTGCAGCTGAGGTCTTCTCAACCTCACTGACCAGGGTTTGAATTTTCAAGGGAGCATGTTCTAGTTGGGATTCCAGATCAGAATTTTTCTTATTTAATACTTCATTTTTCTTTCTTAAATCACAATTTTCAATCAGCACATTCCCGTGTCTATCAAGGAGTCTCATTATGGCATCAAGGGATTGTGATTTTTGGGGTGAAATAGGAAATGGATCAGGAATTTGAGTTTATTGAGTGGCATGGGTTGGGCTTTCAATGATATTTTCACTAGTGCATGGTAAGGGGTTTCTGGTTTGAATTGTGGGTGTATGTATATATATGATTTGGAAAGTTGGTATATGTGGTTGGTCAAAGATTTGGGAATGTGTTGGTGATTGGTAAGGAGTGTTAGGTTAGTTTATGAGGTGTGGAATGTGTTCTGGTATGTATGGTTCATGGTCAGGTTGGTCTTGGGTTTGTGTTTGGGTTTGGGTTTAAGTTTGGTTTTGGTTTTGGATTGATGAAGTAGGAGGTGATGGGATATATGGTTCATATGGTCAGTTATGGTGAGGTGGTGAAGAAATATGGAGTAGTGATTGGTGTGTTGGTGAAGTGGGTGGTGTAGAAGCAAGATTATCATCATGTGTTAACCTCCCCCCCCCCCCCTGAACTTGTGATATAATATCATTTACAACTATCTCCAAAATATCATTAACATCAACATTTTCTTCAACTCTTTCAACATCTTGTTCAACCATAAGAACATCTCCCCCCATCCATCATCTCTTTCATCATTATTATCACCATCAGAATCCGATATGTCATCATCATCATCACTATCACTACTATCTTCATCAATAGCCACCCTTGGTGCCTCAGCACGTCCAAATCTCCATATTATTATCAATATGCCATACGAAAATATCATACTCCACATCCGGATTAAAGTGGTTTGTGGCACCCAACATTGAAATTCTACTAAAAACATTTGGGTCTAGCAGGACATGAGTAATACCCTCTTCCTTATGTTTACCACAGGACATCAAAGATAAGTTTTGAAACATTGAAAGGCCTATTATATACAACAAAAACTGTATCTGTAGAGATCTCTCTGCTCATGAGGGTCCAGGTACCCCCTCCTTGGTGTAAACCCTTGGATTCTGTTGTGTATCAGAAACTGATAAAAAAATAGGGAACATTCCCTTTTGTAACTACATGTCATGCACATTCCCTTGGTACCCCATTGTTTCTTGGAAAAACCTCAACAATCACTAGTTAGAAAAGGATAACCGAGCCTCTAGATTATCGTTCAATTGTAGACTTTCCCGGATCAGATGTTCTGTGATTTCAAATTCTTGACCAACTATAGTGGCTTCAATCGTTCGTCCATTAACATCATCCTCCAACTATGCTGTATTCCGAAAATCCAAGTGATGATTTCTACAGATTATCGGGCTTTCGGTGAGAGAAAAGCGTAGATTAGATCTAATAAGCCATTGAATCATCAGCTCCACCGGCCTATCTGCAAAATTCAAATGGGTACACCATATCTGCAAAATTACAAACAACGATACATTCAAAGCGAAAGTTAGTTGTTAAAGTTCATTACTTTATTATGTATCAAGTTAAATTTGAAGAAGAAATTGAAGGATAGTCTTTAAGAACCTGTTCTTTGACAAGCTTATAACCCACATAGAAAACAGAGATGTCAGTAAACATGAAATCGAAGCCCTAAACTCATACAACGAGTGTCAGAAATCATATAATTGAAGCTTACCGAGTCAGAATTAGATGGATGACCAATTTAGGATAGGAATTTTGAGAAAAGACTGAGTTTCTGGATTACATGTAAGTGAACAATAAAGAAAGAGTAAAAGAGCGAAAAGATGAAAAGAAAATTTTTCTAAGTCCCTCTTTTATAGTATATGTTGTGCACATTTGAAAGTGGGTTTTAAATTAATTTTGTCATTTAGTACAAGAATACTGTCAAAAACCGAATTTTAAATATTCCAGCATAAAGCTTGCTCGATAAAGTATATTATCCAAGCTTGCTTGTCCCAAAGTTTGCTCAGGTATTTAAAGTAATTAGAAATAAACTAAGTAAATAAAATGAAAGAAGCTTACTCGAATATACAAGATTGCTTGAAATATTAATCACAAGTTAAATAATCAAGTATAATTGATCAAATAGGCAACCTTACTCGAATACCTTAGAAAAGCAAGAAGTTAACTTACTTTTAGAAATATACATCCAAGTATTTTCCAAAGCAAAGTTGACTCAACAATACTTCAAAAGTGCAAAGTGTGCTTGAGAAGACTTGATATATTAATTTTAATATACGAGTGTGCTTAAGGCATACAGTGTACTCGGAAAGTAAAGCTTGCTTGAAAACTTCTGAAATATGCAAGTATGCTAGAGACCAAAGACCTACCGGTTCTATTATACAACCTTATACCTCTTGCAGCTAGCATTGAAGCTTGCCACTTAAGATCCATGCCTTCCAAATCATCATCATCAATCTGTTCAAGGTCTTCTTGCACTAAACTTGTGTGAATCATATTCTTGGCCACAAATGCATTGTAGGACTTAGTGAACATAGAGAAGAAAGCTTGATAATCATTTCCATGATTCACATTTCCAGCAACATAGGGTGCTTGTCCACTAGCCATTGATGATGTATCACTATCATCTATCAGTTGAACATTCTCCTTGATTACTTGACTGACTAGCAACAAACACTCTTGCAGTTTCGGCACCATACTCAGTTGGTTCTTCAATTATTGGAAATTGTTGCTGGTTCTATGTTGACAGATTCCCCATAGGTGCAATCAAAGCATTAGCCATTTGGAAGCTTGGTTTGTCTTCCTTGATCATATGATATTCAATCATTTCATGCTTAGAAGCTTGCAAAAAGCAGATAACATCATCAAGCTTGAAAGTTGGGAAATTAGCTTTTTCTTTTATGAGCTTGCTTGCAATGTACCATTCTATGGACAAAGATGATAACAGCTTCTTGTTTAGATCATAATCTGCTATTTCAAGGTCAGTAGTTCTGATTTCATTGACAATGGCAACAAACCTCTGTAAAACAAATTTCAACATTTCTCCTTCCTTGAACTCGAATCTATCTAGTTGTTGCTTCAATATGTCTTTCTTGATGTCTTTAAGCTAAGTGTTTCCTTCAAACATCTCCAAAATAGCATCAAACATAGCCTTTACAGTAGGGGTGATGAGCCACACTAGTCAAAATCTCCCAAGACATACCAAGTTTCAGCATAGACCGTGCTCTATCATCTTTCTTTTTCATCTGTCTTTCCACGGTTTGATTGTTTCCAGTGCCATCTTGAACATATGGTTCATTTTTAATTGATATCCAAATGTCAACATCGTTGTAGCACACAACTGCTTCAAACAGCACCTTCCACTTAATGTGATTTTCTGTCCTAACAATCTCGGAATTTTGTTAGTTAACACTTCTTGTTCATCCATTACTCTAGATGATTTTTTTGGTATTTTTTAAAAAGGTTTTTCAATGAAAAATTACTTAAAATTTGACAAAATTTTGAAAAATGACCAGATCTGTGGATTAAATCCTCAGATCTGATGAATCTAGATGGATAATAATAAGATCTAGACTCAAAAGGAAAGAAATTAATGTAAATCTGAGTAAAGAACACTTTTAAACCTCAATAAACAGTAAATCTAAGAAAATAAAAAAAACATGGCAGCAAACGTCATAAATCAATGAAACAGTTGTCATGTGACGTCATTGGTCATCTTCAAAATCAGCAATATTCAACAACAAATCAGCAACAATTCTTCATAAATGCATAGAGAAAGCTCTGATACCACTTGTCAGTCCTGATTTACTCACTCAAGCACACAATAATTAGTCTCGTACCAACACAAACGTGTTGACAAGATGGTTACGAAATTCCGCTTTTGTGAAGAATCAATGAATATTAAAGGCGAAATCAATAATACTCAAATTGCTGCTAAACAGTCAGAAACGTAACAAACATAAAAAGTAACTCAAAAGATTTCCATTAATATTGTGAAGGATACAATGAAAATTAAATAGGATTTCTAGGTGGAATTTTTGTATTTGTGACAGCTTTTCCGTATATAGATATTCTTTTCAGGAAAGTGACAGCCGTCAAATCACAATATTCACTATGTGTCAATTGTCATAAGCGTGCCCTAAAGTTTCCTTAAATAGGCATGCCCTGACACCTTCTAGAAACCCTAATGATTGATTCCTAACATATTCAAACGTATTACAAAATATTACAAGTGTAAACAGGTCTTCGAGTAAGTTTTTATGTTTTCGTCCTTGTCGAGCAGACCTAGCAACCATTAAGTGTGCTTGGAACAGTTCTCTGAGTAAGCTTTACATAGGATATTTTCCTTAGAAAATATCCTTCAAGCAGACTTCAATCTTCATGATAATATCAAACTTTGCTCGATATATATCCTACAAGCAAACTTGTTCTTCATTGATCCCTTCAACCTTTTGTTACTTATTTGAACGAGTTAAAGTGTTCTGGTGACACTGTAGCTAGCTCAAGGTTGAGCCTTGCTCGTTAGAAGTCCTTAGAGTAATTTCTTCAATAACTTCCTTCAAGTTTGCTTGGACCACTGTTTATTAATAAACCTTGCTCGATCCACCAAAATACTTGGTTTTATCTTGGTTTAGTCAAGGGTTTGCTCTGAAACCAACCTTTCTTAACTTGAAGAACAATATTGCTTGATGAAGTGTAGTTTCCTCGAACTAACACTTAGAATACTTTAAGAAGATAACCTTCCTCATAAAGCAAAATACCTTGCTTGAATAAGTTTAGGCATGCTCGAAGGCCTAAGTTTGCTCGGTTTCCATACTTAGCCATTTTCTAAGGAGGTTGAGAAGATTCTAATCTTCCTATGTCATATTCTTATCCTAAAATTCTTCAATGTGTTGCATGTAAGTGTAACACTATCAAGATGCATAAGCTACAACTATACCAAGCAATTACTCATTATATGAATATATACAAACAATTTTTAAACTTATAATTGCTACTCACGATACATATAAGTACAATATACAAAAAAAAACTACAATACCAAACACAAGCTTATTAAATACATATGTACAAACAAAACAATTACTAGCTATACACATATGTATTACGTATAAATGCTACAATTTCAAAACAATTGACCATTAACACATATGTACAAACAATTTTTAACCTTATAATAGCTACTCATTATACATATAAGTAAAATATACCAAAGGTACAAGTACTAAACACTAACTTATTTTACACATATGTACAAACAGAAGAATTACTAACTATACACGTATATATAACATACAAAAGCTACAATTAACATAACAGTTGATCATTGTACACATATGTACAAACAGAACAATTACTAACTATACACATATGTATAACATATAAAAGCTATAATTACATAAAAATTGATCATTATATATATATGTACAAACACAATAATTACTAACTATACACATATATATAACATACAAAAGCTACAATTAACATAACAATTGATCATTGTACACATACGTACAAACAATTTTTAATCTTATAATTGCTACTCATTATACATATAAATACAATACACAAAAGCTACAAGTATAAAACACGAACTTATTATACACATGTGTATAAACAGAACAACTACAAACTATACACATATGCATAACATACAAAAGCTACAATTAGCATAACAACTGATCATCATACTCATATGTACAAATAGTTTTTAATCTTATAATTGCTACTCATTATATATATAATTATATAAGTACTCATAAACAAAAGCAACAAGTACCAAACACAAACTTATTATAGACATATGTACAAACATAACAATTACTAACTATAAACATACGCATAACATATAAAAGCTACAATTATCATAGCAATTGATCATTATACACATATGTACAAAGAATTTTTAATCATATAATTGCTACTCATTATACATATAACTATTTAAGTACTCATATACAAAAGCAAAAAATTACCAAACACAAACTTACTATAAACATATGTACAAACATAATAGTTACCAACTGTAAACATACGCAAAACATACAAAAGCTACAATTATTATAACAATTGAGCATTATTCACATATGTACATACAGTTTTTAATCTAATAATTGCAAATCATTATACATATAAATACAATATGCAAAAGCTGCAAGTACCAAACACGAACTAATTATACACGTATGTACAAATCGAACAATTACTAACTATACACATACGAAAGCTACAATTATCATAACAGCTTATCATTATACAGATATGTACAAATAGTTTTTAATCTTATAATTGCTGCTCATTATACGTATACTATATAAGTACACATATACAAAAGCAACAAGTACCAAACACAAAGTTATTATACGCATACGTATAAGCATAACAATTACTAACTATAAACATATGTATAACATTCAAAACTTACAATTACCATAACAATTGATCATTATACACTTTTATAAATAATATTTAACATTATAATTACTACTCATTATTAATATATGTACACACACATAATACTAAGTAGTACCTTCTTATTTTCCCCATCACTTTCGAATTTTTACAAATCTTTTTGCTCTTTCTCTAGGTTTTTCAAAATATCCTTCTGGTGATTTGTTTTCAGTACTAGAATGTGCCCTTGAATTAATAATAAAAAAAACTCATTATTACATTTAAGTATTAAGGCCATTAAAAAACAAGCATATATGTATATATGAAATCGCATTATATATGTACATGTGTGTATAATTTACTAAACAACTAACTACACTAAGTTTTTCAATGTTCACCGCATTCAATTACAACTTCATGATATCATCATCGCACATCATGTGTACATGTTTAAACCAATATGATACTTCATATCTAAAAACGGCATTTGTTACTTCATTTTTTTAAATATTTATTTCTATCCAAATTTACGTATCACCTAATAGCCAAAGTATTCTCCGTGTAACATAATGATCCACTTATGGCTATATTAATTCATAAATACATACAAATCATTAGTATACACAAAAGGAGAATGCAACTAATATGTCAATCGATATATATATATATATGCATAAATATCATCAAAATCAAGCACAAAATTAAGTCTTTCTTCCAAAATTTTAACATTACATATATATGCATAAATTTGACCTTGGTTGATGGGTGGAGCTTGAAGGATTTGAGGTTGATGGATTTGAATTAGGTGAGCATGGGTCAAGTAGTCGGGTGTAGTCATGGTTTGGGCTTGATGGGCATGGATAAGTTCAGGGCACATATTATGAAGATGATTTAGGTCTCCACAATGATAGCAAGCCCGAGTATTAGGAACACCAGCTTGAGCATGAGGGGTAGCTTGTGAATTAAGTGGAACACGACAAGCATTAGCAAAGTGACAGTAACGGTTGCACTAAGTGCACAGTCGGAAACGGGATTGAGCAGGATGGTGTTGGTTACACTTGGCACAAAGGAGATGAGGACTAAAGTAAGTTTTCTTGTTTGGGGCATTAGGATCATTAGGGGCTTGGTTGTTGGGTTGGTTGACGGAGTAGTTTTGGTGGTTGGTCTTACGTGTGTGGTTGTTGTAGGCAGACTTGGTTTCGGCTTTGGCATCAGTGGAGGAGTGGGTCTTAGTCTTGTCAGGTGTAGGCTTGGAGTCCTTACGAGACAAGGTTCCATGCCGAACATGACTATTGGTGAGAGAGGCAGCTAGGTCCATCGTCTCTCCAATGGTTAATGGGTCACGACTTACCACGGCATCACGGAAGTTGATCGGAAGACCACGAATGTACTTCTGGATACCGCGAGTCTCGGGGGTTACCAAATGGGGCACAATACGGCTAAGCTCGCGAAACTGGTTTGAGTAGGTGGAGTTATCCCCATCAATCTGTTTAAGCTCCCAGAAATCAGTCTCTAATCTCTGCAGTTCGTGTTCTAGGAAAAATTCTTTCTTCATCGCCTCCTTAAGTTCCTTCTAAGGCATGGACACGACCAAGTCAGGCCCTTGGTTATTTCTCAGGGCATTCCACCAGATGACAGCTCGACTCTCGAATCGGCTTGAGGATGTAGGTTCCCTGGACGGATCGCACGAGATATCGCGGTCTACTCAGGTGCGGAATCCCTGCGTAGATCGTTACGAGTATAGAACACAAACAGACGAATACACGAAACACGTTATATATTATAACCGAACTCACGTGATGTAAATATCACTGTTACAAAACACTCGTTACCGAACAAACTCGATAACCAAAACTGCTAACTAACTGATTGAACGATCGAACCGATTAAACGAACAACCTAAACCAAGCCGTAAGCTTGTATTTATATACACGACAACTTCGCTTGACATGTTCAGGCGAAGTTGTCCATAACTTCGCTTGTTCAACAAGTTCGCCTAGGCGAACTTGTTGACAACTTCGCTTATTACAAAAACATAAATAACAATACAGACTCGATTACAGACACTAGACTATGAACTACTGACATTCATGCACCAACAGACTCCCCCTTGGCAGTAGCTTCATATCTTGATCTTTAAGCTCTTGTCTTGTAATCATGTATCTTCACGCATGCACTCCTTCTCTAACACATACCGTGACTACTCGCTGATATTTCCTTGCTTCATCCTTCCAAGCAGGAATATAGAATATCTTCTTTTCATTCAACACTTGCAGATCAGCTTTTGATAAGTTAACAAGATGCATCGGATCATACACCCTCAGCACTTCTTGTTCGTCTTCGTCTTCCATCACGGCTTCAGCAGTCTGGCAATCAACGTACCACCATTTTAGATTCTTCAACACATCTTGAGGCATAGTCTTCATTGGAACCTCCTTGATGCATCGGATCGGTTTGTACTTCATCACCATCCATGGCTTGCCATCTGCTCTCATTCCCCTTTCTGTATCCTCCACGAGCTTTCCCTTCTGTGGCTTTAATAATTCAAACTTCTTCTCTTTTATGCTTTCTTTCCACACGATCTTCCCAATCACTCTTGCCATGTTGTCGTCACTTCTATTAATCAGGCCCAACCTGGCCAAATCCTTCACCTCACATTCCGGCAACGTATTGAGAGATCTCAAGGTTCTTTTGAAGTATTGAATACCATCATAACGCTTCACCACAAACAACTTTATCTTTTCATCATATATCCAACAGATAATTCCCTTCTTCGACTCAGCATAGCCTTTGATGTTATAACTCTTCTTGAACATGGCTGGAACAGCAGGCTTCTTGGTCTTAATAAACCAATGAGCACAGCCTTCCTTCCACCTAGGCTGCTCCTCCCACTCAGTCTCATCCATCTCAGTACCCATGTCGGCTTTCTCAACATCTGGGATCTCGTGTTCAACGTCTTTTTCTACTATCTCCCCCTCTTCTATCCCATCTTCAATCACAATCTGTGCGCCAATCTTCTCAATCTCCTCACACGGCAGCACATCATCATCAAACACATCATCATCTAGCATATCATCATCTAACTCTCTCAACGCATCAATCACATCATCTTCATCATCAACCATCACCACCTCATCACCACCAACTGCATCCGCAGACTCCCCCTGAGCTGTGGAAGTCCCAAGAGCTTGAGTAGTTCTTGGCAACTCACCACCTGCACCTTTCGGTGCATTGGGATCATCGTCTCTGTCGTTTCTCTTCTTAGTCCTTAACTCGTCGCCTCTACAGCCTGTTTTTTTTTTTTTACACGAAACACGTTATATATTATAACCGAACTCACGTGATGTAAATATCACTGTTACAAAACACACGTTACCGAACAAACTCGATAACCAAAACTGCTAACTAACTGATTGAACGATCGAACCGATTAACATAAACCAAGCCGTAAGCTTGTATTTATATACACGACAACTTTGCCTGATATGTTCAAAAACATAAATAACATTACAGACTCGATTACAGACACTAGACTATGTACTACTGACATTCTAGACCAATTGGTCTTGGATCTATACATCCCAAACTTTGGCTTTCCAAAGTTAGTATCTCGGTAACTCCTGTAAATCCCATTAGGATATCTCATTGAAGATTGATTGTAAGGCCTTCCAAACCTTTGAGAATTGAAAGAATTATAGCTTGTGGTTTGGTTATTAGAAGGGTAAAACTGAGATTTGTTTCTATGAAAACCTGAATTATTCACATTTTTGAATTTTAATTGGTTTTTATTTTTAGGAGCATGATAATTACTATTAGGTCTATTCTCAGCTTTAGTAGGCCTTACACCTCTGAATCGCTGCTTCAGAGGGCAATTTGCAACAAGATGTCCTAACTGATTACATCTAAAACAGCACCTATGCTCAACCTTTTTATCAACCGGTGTTTTAGATGTCGAGGCTATATTACCGCCCGTTCGTCTCACATAAGGTGGGACGTGCGGGTTTAGTGGAGTACTCTTTTTATTTGATTTATCTTTTTCTCCACTCTTGGGTAACACAACCTCCTCTTTTGCCTTACCAGACTCAGATGACTTATCCGTATCTGACGAGACTGGACTTTGATCAGAAAGTTCAACACTTGAAACAGGCGAACTTGTTTCGCCTCTACTAACATTTGGTTCTTTAACAGTGACTTTAATTGGCACTGTCTGAGCAACCTCAAAATCAACAGATTTCTGAACACTAGGGTTAAAAGTGTAATTGTGGTTGTACAGTGGTGGAACCTCATGATATCCGATTCCTCCTCTCTTGGTAGAGGAACCTTGATCACTAACAAGGTGATCAAGAATAGCAGAGGAATTTCTGAACTGCTCCAGTTTTCGATTCAGTTCCACCACTTTCACCTGGTGGTCAGCAATCTGTTTTTCTCTCTCAGCAATTAGTTTGGTCTTTTCTTCCAAAACCTCATAACTTAAATCAATCACTTCAATTTTTTCAGCAAGTTTAGTTTTTAAACTTTTAACATCTTTTTCACAAGCTTTTATTTTAATTTTATAATTATTTTCTCTTGATTTAGTAAAGTGATGATCTTCTTTTAAGGTTTTAAATTCAGCATCCAACCTAACATACTGATCGGTAATAGTTGCTAATTGCTCAGACAAGTTCTCACATTTTAAACAAGTAGTTTTAGAGCATACCTCGGAGAGCTTGTCATTAACGTCTGCCATAAGAGCCTTTTCTTCTCCGGCAGCCTTCTCATTTTTTTCTGTTTCGACCTTTGCCAAATTTGCCTGCTCTAAAGTTTCTTTGGAAAGCAGGTTCCAGTTGTATTCTCCATCTGCTCTAGACATCATGGCACTGTAATCTTTTCTACCCTCACTTTGCTGTGGAGACCTACCCTGACTTCGTTCCACACGCTCATTCCTGCATTCTTTTGCGAAGTGACCGTTTTGTTGACAATTGTAGCACCTTACCTTTGACTTGTCGAACCCTGGTCTTCCTCCGACAAACTTTCTACCGGTCTTATTCATAAACCTCTTCACCCTCCTTACAATCATGGCCATCTGCCATTGTAGATCCATTTCTTCCATATCGTCAGCATCAATCTGATCGTAATCTTCATCCAACATAGCTGGATCAACAATCTTCACTTGAATATAGTTCTCATAGGAAGCAATGAAAGAAGCATAGAGGCCAAATTGCTCTTCAGCAGACTTGACACTCATAGGCATATTGGAGTAGTTGTTGCTGGGAGCACTTGAAGAGCAACCACTCTTGCTTGCCTGGGTTGAGAACCACTAGATCCAGCTGCTACATAGCAAACATCCCCATTTGTGTTAACTGACACATGCCCCTCATGTGATGAGTTGGGTCCCGACTCTCCCTTCGAGTAGTAAGCAGCCGATTCAGTCTTTGATCCTGAGCTAGTGTTGACTTTAGCTCCATACATACTTGGATCTTGAACCTGATCCATAGAGGTCTCTTTTCTTACCATGTTAAGCTCAAAGGTCCTGAGCTTGTTGACTGTCGTTTCGAGGTCATAAGTGGGAAAGTCCTTGTCTTCCCTCATCAGCACAGTGTACATCTCCCATTTTGGTGGGAGAGCATCCAGAAGCTTCTCAACTATCTCTTCTTCTCTGTAAGAAATGGAATAGTTGCTCAGTTCAGTCATCAGATGATAATATCGTGTGATGATATCATCTAATGATTCATTCTTCAAATACTTGAAGACTGAGAACTGGGTCTTGAGCAGTTTTATTTTTGAAGCCCGGATTCCTACATTTCCTTCTAATCTGCTCTCAAGGGCTTCCCAAAGCTCCATTGCTGAAGTGTACTTCCTAAAAGTATGAAGGATCTCCTGTGGAAGAGCCATGGTAATAGCAGCATGAGCCTTGCTCTCAGCCTCATACATCTTCTTCTCTTCTTCTTCCATTTTACTATACTTCTTGATTTGGTCACGACCTTCATACTCCATAATTGGTGGAATATACCCATCCTGGATGCATACCCACATCTTCGCGTCCTGGTATTTGACGTATTGTATGAACCGATCCTTCCATGCAACGAAATCGGTTCCCTTCAGCAATCTTGGGGCCTTGGTAGCCAACCCTGCTTCAACTTCCATCTTCACTAACTCAGAGATATTGATTGACGACATCTTTCCCGAAGAGTAAGAAACCTGAAAAGTTAAATTTTTTTTTTTTTTTTTTTTTAAGTACTGTAGGCGAAGTTACGGATAACTTCGCTTGAAGTAGGCGAAGTTGTAGAGAACTTCGCTGAAGAACTTTGCTGATAACTCTGCTGATTAACTTCGCTGATTCTTAACTTCGCTTAAGGTAAGCGAACTTAGGAATGAGGCGAAGTTGTAGATAACTTCGCTGATACAGGCGAACTTGAGAAGGTAGGCGAAGTTGTGGATAACTTCGCTTAACCTTATATCTTCGCCGAAACCCTACGTACAGTGACGGCAACTTCGCCTGATGAACACGGACGTTTTTGAAGATCTGGAATCTGGATTTAACAAGGTTTTTGATGGTGCAAAGGCTTGAATACTGTGGTAGTAGGTAAGATTGACTTAGCAACACGAAAACACGTCCCGCGAATAGTCGAAACGGGACGAAATCTATACCCGCCTGAATATCCCGAACCTCACAATCGAGCAAATGCTCTGATACCAATTGTAGGTTCCCTGGACGGATCGCACGAGATATCGCGGTCTACTCAGGTGCGGAATCCCTGCGTAGATCGTTACGAGTATAGAACACAAACACACGAATACACGAAACACGTTATATATTATAACCGAACTCACGTGATGTAAATATCACTGTTACAAAACACATGTTACCGAACAAACTCGATAACCAAAACTGCTAACTAACTGATTGAACGATCGAACCGATTAAACGAACAACCTAAACCAAGTCGTAAGCTTGTATTTATATACACGACAACTTCGCCTGACATGTTCAGGCGAAGTTGTCCATAACTTCGCTTGTTCAACAAGTTCGCCTAGGCGAACTTGTTGACAACTTCGCTTATTACAAAAACATAAATAACAATACAGACTCGATTACAGACACTAGACTATGAACTACTAACATTCATGCACCAACAACTTGGTCTGTTTGGCATCCGGAAATTCACATTGGATGAAGATGTTTTCCATTTCCTGGAACCATTGAAGCAAAGCGGTGGAATTTACTCACCACGAAAAGATGGATGTTTGGTGCTCAAAAGGTTACGGAAATCATGGTCATTTGGTGCGGCCGAGGAGACGGATCAGTTGGAGTTAAGGCTCTGGATCTGAGTGACAATCGTGGGCATTACAGCAGCGAATTCTTTTGTGATCCTAGCAGCCAAGCGGCGATCACGTGAACCAGATGAACATTGGTGATGATGGTGATTTCTTAGACACGATATTCTTAAGGGTCCAAAAATGTGGATTTATAAGATGAAAGATAAGTTAAGGAAATCATTAGAATAATAAAATGTTTAAGTATGTAGATAACTTATAATAACTTTTCCTTAAGAAGTAAGGGGATTTGCGTCATAAGGATTAAAAGTAAAATATTATAAGATGAATGGGGTGGGTACATAGCGTAAATAGTTATTAATGATGTATTCAATATGATTAATGTGTGATGACTACACGAGGGGATAAGTCAGTTTAAAATTTAGGTTTTTATTTGTTTAAGTTTACAATAAACTAACAAAATATAAATTGTGGATGTTGTCCGCCCATGAGCGATACATGGCATTTTGATTGTCCCAGCTAATTAACGAATTAACAATCAATGAAGTTTGTCGGCCCAACGAGCGTTACTTGGCGTTCTAGCCGACCAAACTAACTAACGAACTATTGAAATAAAAATTGGGTAGTCGGAGAATCTCGTGAATCAGCACGATGATTACTCCAACTAAAATATGAAAACCAGTTGAGTAATGGATAGTCGGGATTCCCGACTAGCCATTTAATATAACATAACACCATAATTAGAAAGGTCATCGAATTTAAGCCATGAACCACCGTGAATTCGGTTTTAAAAAAATATTATAAGGAATGCAACCACTAATGTGGTCACGATTGACAGCCTAGGGTGTCAGTCATATGGCATTTTTGGGTCTCACTCGGGTCTATAGGGTCAAGTATTGTGGGCAGGTTATCCCCCAGGTAAGGAATAACGTCTTACCTTTGGTTTTCGAAACCGTTTTGCTAAGACCCAACTCACAGTTTCTCTCCCCCTTTCATTTATTACAGGGACATGGCACATAACCTAGCCCTAAGGTGAACAAGTGAATCAACAGGTGGGATTTCTTAAGGAATTTCACGAAAATAAAAGAAATCTAATTTTGAAAAGTTTTCTTAGAATGTTGAGGCATAGCCTCGGAGTTTGCGCGTGTGTGTATAACAATACAATTAATAATAAATACATAATTATCTAAGAAAGCTGTAAACAATTTAATTGAACACATAAACGTAAACATATAAGCACGTATGGGGCTCCTAAGCATGTTAATGTGGCACCATTAACGACCTATCTTAAACCTTCGGATCTGATACCAATCTGTCACACCCCAACCTACGGCAAAAATGTGGGGCGTGAACTGATTGGCCACAGCTCTCAAGGTTACTATCTTGCAACATTATAAATTTCAATATCTAATTAATAAATATCAAATAAAATAAATATTCATTACAATATCCAAACAAAACAAATAGTGCATCAAACAAATAAAAACCATAAAACAATTGTCTCATTTAATTTATCTATCTTTATCCCTTAAGTGATCTTCCAAACATGAACTATTTTACATCACACAATGACATGCATATGCATTGAAAATAAAGTAGAATTGTCAACACAAGGTTGAGTGAGCAACACACCAGTTTAGTGTACATATAATATATTAAAATAAGTAGTGCAACAAGTCATATGAGAATAACAAATTAAGCAATGGGCAAAGATAAATGAGATGTCGAGAAGCACGATGGCTATAACGACTAGCGTATGATCATACTATTTTAATATTATTGTGGACCTCTCCGAATGCGGTTCACATAAAGCAAATAAGCATATAACAAGTATGGTATAAAATTGTTAACACGTAAGACAGTAGTTGCAGTATGAGTATAAGTATATGTAGGAAAAATACATTTACGCAAATGTCCCGAAAATGTGGAAAACGAGTAAAATATGGGGAATGTGGTACTCACCTCAATAGACGAACAACAGTGATTGAGATATTAAGAAAGCGGGAAATCACACATGAATGTTAAAGCCTATGAAAGAACAAAGAGAAAAACGAATACGCTAAGTAAAGTACAATATTAATTACGACAACTTTATAACCATTATTAAGTGAATATTATCATATTATAATATTATATATAAGGATTTATTATTTAAAATAATTAGTTCGGTTTATGAAAACATATCTTGAAGATTATTACTTTTAGTTTTATAAATACACACACACATATGCTTATATATACGTATGTACACTAACAAAACGAGAGAAAAAAAAGTATTATAAAGTCGGTTTTCATTAAAATGGCTTTAATTAATTATTATTAATAATATTATATTTATTAAATGATTAAAAAGAAAATAAACAAAAAAAACCTAAAAATCCAAGGTGCAGGGGGGTCGAACCCGCGACATCCCCCCCCCCCCCCTATGATTCATAATGCTTAACTAACTGGGCTGCCAGTGATTAGGAACCCTAACAATTTAATTTGATTAATCCAGTTACAATTAATCAAATCGATTATGGGGCTTTTGTTCAGCATCAAAACGTGATCACAACCATCTATTTATATACCTTGATTGAATGTCGGAAAAGGGTTAACGGAGCTCTACAGTAGCTGGCCAAATTAGTGTATTAACGAACATGTAATAGGATAAATTAATCTAATTAAGTAGGGGGTTAATGTCGGTCACAATATAAGGAACGGATCTTGACGATTAATTGAAATATCATTGAAAATTTCGTGTTCTACAAGGTCTAGATGTGCTGGCTAGGTTGAAAGGGAAAGACAGATCAAAATATGATATAATTAGCATGTATAAATCGTTCCTTAGGCTGAAAATAACATAATTACAAGATACACAAGATCAAATTCAACTAATAAACGAGAATTATGGTCCAAGTTAACCAATTTGGATTCGGGTTTAAGAAATACAAACGGATCCGTGTTTGGTATTAGGATATCCAGTTGGTGATTTGGGTTATAACACTAATTTACAGTCTGGACCCTAAGGTTTGAGATTGGATACAAATGAGATAAAATTATATAATTTGGGCTAAAAGTGTAAAAACACTAAAGTTTATTTATAGATAATTAAATATTAACAAAATAATCAATTTAATTTGATAAACGCGATATATTTAATAAAAATAATCCGAACATCAAACCTAGTAGGGTAAAAGTATTATTTCGCAAAATCAAGTTATTACAACAACGGGGGCGCTGACCAACCACCCCATGTGGTGACACTGATCGACCACCCAAACAGCGACGTTGTTTAAAATTTAGTTGGGGGCTTATCGAAGATCTAAAGTCAATGGAGTATTGGTATATTGGAACAAACTGTGAAAATGATTATGAGAGTAAACAATTAACAGATGAGTAATTTGAATTAGGGTTTCTGAATTTGGTTATGTGTTTTTTGCTCTAACGGGTAGTTTTTTAATAACTGTTGGTTATAAGTGTATTTTTGTTATTGGTGTTCTTGTTGTGTTAAAAATTTGTTGTATATTTGTTCTTGGTATTGTGTTATAAATTTAGATTAAAATTTGGGGTTATTTTTTTAATTTTGGATTAAACTATGATAATTATAGATTGATAATGTTACGATATCTAATATAACACACTAGACGATTATGCCCCTAAAGAGTTATAAAATAAGTATAAAAATATAACAAATCATCCTTTTTACCCACATTTAATCTTAGACATTAAAAGGCTTGATACAAGGAATATAATCTCTCCTGACACTTTTTAAACACACATCACTTTTTAGTATAATTTCACCCTATATATATATATACATACACACACACACACTCTTATAGACACACACGCGCTAAGAAACACTTATGAAATGATTGGTTGCAAGTCGGGAGCCTTCACCACATCGCCTTCTATCTTTTAGTGCGGTCATCAAAATCGTTGCCACGTTGGTCGGATTACTCCCTTTAATAAAGAATAATAAGTGAAGAATTCCATCTGACTTACCTTTCATTTCAATAGTCATGTTCCTTCCGGTGATCATACAAGTAATCACCTAATTAAAAAACAATCACTAAGTCCTGAATCTAAAAGGTCAAAATGATTGCTCTAAACTCTATATTAGCCATCGTCCTCCAATACTCATGTAGCTGCCCTTGAAGGTGGGGAAAAACTCGATTGTGAGTTCCTAGTATTGTGTCTTGACACCAACTAGGATTGTCCTTTATCTCCCGGGAGAAGCTCCTCCGATCAAACCCGGGCCCCACGTGTAGCCATCAAATCCCCATAAATTGGTGGAGCTTGAGGGTCTCATAATGAATATCCATAACAGGTGATCCTGTAGCTCCGCTAACTTCTTAATATAAACCTCGGCCACAATATTTGGCTAAGGACCCTCCTGTGTGTAACATATATTAGGAAGAGGCTAAGTTTGACTTGATGGTCCTTCCTCATAGGCTTTCATGAACATCATACCCTCTAGGGGAACATGTGATCAACCTTGACCCCCTCACTCTCTCCATGCTCAACCCTCTCTAAACAAGACAAATGTTCGTCCATAACGTTTTTGGTCATTTTCTTATAACAGATCATGATGTTGAACTCTTTCTGGAATATGATTAATTGGGTGAGATGTGTTTTAACGTCCTCTTTGCTAAAGAAGTATCAGATGGCCGCATAATCGATCTTGATCATGGTTTTGGACAAAACAAGAGAAGATTTAAACTTATCAAAAGCAAAAACCATATTTAATAGCTCTTTTTCCATGGTGATGTAATGCTTCTAGGCATCACTAGCGTTACCTAGTAGATCATATGGGGGTGTTTATCATTCCGTTTTACTAAAACCAAACCGTACATAGTCGTTAGCATCCTACATAAGCAATAACATAAATATTGTATCATGGGGTTAACTAGTGGTGATTTGGATTTTAACAAAATAATCCTCTAGAAATAGATCATAAAAGTCGAATGTGGAATCCTTCTTAAGGAGCTTATTCATTGGTCTCGCAATTTTTGAGAATATTTTATAAAAAATTGGTAATAGCCGTCATGACCTAGAAAAATCCTAGTCGCTTTAACAAAAGTGGGCAGAGAAAGTTTAGAAATGGTCTCGATCCTAACTTGCACAACCTCGATTCCTTATTGTGAAATTCATTGTCTCAATGTGGGGGAAGTTCATTCTGATCAAGCTATAATACTATATGTATATTTAGTCATTTATTTGATTATACAGCATAAAAAAAAATACTTAGCATTGTTAGTGCATTATTGTATGTCTTGTACTGTAATAGGTCAATAGAGCAATCAATATGTGACATTTGTCAATTTTTATTTGTGTTTGTATTTGTATTTGTATTCGTTAAACCGACCCATTGTGTCATTTCAATGTATTCATATTTGTCGTTTATCGTTTAATATTAATTACAACGATCTATAGCTATTATTCGTTCATTTTCTATTTGTTTGGTTCAACTAACGAATCTCCGAGCTATAAAAGTTTATAAAATAATCAAGGTGTAGAACTATTTGAGCATAAAACATTATCAATCCCAAGATAATAAAATATACCAAGTTTCGATTAAGTTATATATGGTTATAAAGTTGAAGGGTTAAAGATTAATAAAGTAAAAACAGTTTATATATATATATAAGAAGTTGAAGGACTTAAAGTAAAAATTGGAAATTTAAAATATATTATAATAATATTACAAAACCCTAAGCCGCCCCCACCCCTTCCCTTCCACGTTATTCCGGCGGGGCACGCTCTGGCGACAGCGAGAAAAATTCCTGCGACCTTATAAACATCCCGAAACACTATTTTTAATCAATTTTAATGATATAAATTTGTTTCTCCATCATCTTAAAGCTTAATCAAGACCCATTACGCGTTATAATCACCCCAACATTCGTATTTCAACTCCAAAACCATCAGATTATAATTACAATATCAATAACACGAATTAAACACCCAACGGATCAATTGAGGCTATAAATAGCACCCTAATCTTCATCTAAACGTGCTACAGACATAAAATCACACAAACAAACTCGTTATTAACATCAATTTGTTCTTATATAATCGGTTCCGGCCAACCCGTCGTTGACCCACTCTCCGGCGTCATTAGAGGTAATTGATAGGTGGGTTTTCGTTGCTTTGATCCATTTAACAAAACCCCCAACCCAAGTAAATCAAACCTAAAACGAATCTGAAGAATTGAGAAACTAGGGTTTATGTGAAGAAGATGAAGATGGGTTTGGTGTTTATAATTATCAGTTTCCATCTCTTAACAACAATACTAAATTGGTCCAGTGGTTGCGTATGTGTTGTGTGGGCATGGAGACCCGGGTTCGAACCGGTTCATAGAAAACCTATTTTATATTTTTGAAAAATCATATTTATTAGTTATAATAAATTAGATATATATTTATAAATCATACAAAATAAACAAACTTAGTTTTTGTAATTAAATAAAAGTTGTTTTAAATTACGTTAGCATTTTCACTCAAGTATCAACTTTTGCAAACCCAAACCGCTCGTTAAATCTCATTAAATAATTATATAGACAACATATATAACGTTGTAATTTTATAAATACTAAACCGACAAACTTTTATTCTAAAATAAAACATACCGATATCGATAATTTACGTAAACATGATTCAAATCGTGTTTACTTGTTACTTGCTAAATTATTACGTGCATGTATTTCTTCGATAAGTATGATCGTACGCCCCCCTTTGCACTCATAGGCCATTCTTTCTGGTGGAAAAGGGACTCCGGTCTGAGTACATTGGTGCACAATACCAACTGGAAAAGACTTTCATTTATTCTTTACACTCTGGACCTTTGTTTCTAGTGTAAAGAACCTTTATGTGCTTCTCACAAGTTTTCATGAAATTGTATGGTTTTTATGTAGTATTTAAACTGTGTAAACTCACCAACTATTAAGTTAGTTGATATTATTTTATATATATGTTACAAGTACCTTTTTAGAGGATGAAACGGATGAAATCACTAGAAGTTAGGTTATTTAAATAACGAACAAAAAGACGTTTGTATTGTTCCTTTCTCTTTGTATATGTTTTATTGAACAACTTGTGTACTTGGGTTTTGAATGAATTAATGATATTATCATCACTTAATAGTGTCACATGTGTTTTGGGCGATCTGTACATCACACCCGGGCGTATTCCGCTAAATCTGGGGTGTTACAGATTGGTATCAGAGCCGTGACTATAAGATAGGACATTAGACGTAGTGTTCTAGTTAGTTGTAGTTTATTTGCTTAATTGTTTAGGTTGCATGATTAGAAAATCATGTTGGCCTTATGTGATTGTTCAATACACTTTCTTAATATTGCGAATTCATTTACGCCTCATGTACACAAAGCACAAACAAGTCTAAGGCTTATGCCTAAAAGCAAAGATTTTTCAAACATTTTCAATAATCGATTTTTTATTGTGGTGTTCCGATATTTCTTCTTCTTAAAGATGGTTCGTTATAGCGGGTATGTAGTAACTGGAAGGGGGGCGTGCTTGTTTTCCGAAACTCTTGACACCAAGGTTATTGAAACCTAAGGATAAGCAATGCGTGTAAATACCAATCAGACGCGGGACCCGGTTGCTTACCTGGAGAGTTAGGAAAGGGCATGAACTCTATTAGGCCATGTTCTCTTTGTGAAAAGAATATGGTTGCACTCCTCTATGTTTTATAAGGTGTTTTAATTGGAAGTCTGTACACGAATACCTAGCTTTCGGTTCGATTTTATTTCGAGTTTCTTTGATGTGTGGAAAATAAGAGTCGATGGTGGTTTGTTTATTTATGTTTATTACCATTGTTATGATTTTTATTTGTTTATTTATGTTTATTTATTTATTGTTTTTAAAGCGAACTTTAACAAGGATTTTTATATCACACCTTATTCCAAGTCTCACGATTTTAATCACCATTGTTCGCAGAATGTCTCTCCGTTTCAATAAGCGCCCTTCTTCCGGGTCCTCTAGTTGCAAGTTAACCGCTCAGATCACCAAACAACTAGCCGCGGTCCTTCCCGACATGATGACCCAAATTCACCGGAATCTTTCTGCTAATAACGCATCCGCTTCAAGCGAGCCTAAAGCATCTCACTGTTCGTTTAAGACTTTCACTAGCACAAAACCCCAGAGTTTGACAGGACTGAAGATACCACTGCCCTACTTCAGTGGTACGAACAAATGGAGAGCAAATTCCTCCACATTGAGTGTCCCGATGACGAGCGAACCCGCTTTGCTACAAGTGTCTTTGCAAAATGGGTACTTACCTAGTGGGTGAAGGAAAAGACAACCCGTGGTGCCGAAGTTGCTATGGCTATGCCATGGGACGAATTGAAAGAACTGATGACCAAGTAGTTCTGTCCTTCGAGTGAGCTTATGAACTTGGAAGCTGAGTTTTGGAACCTCAAATAAGAGAGTGGTGAGCACGCAACTTACACTTCTTGTTTCAATGAACTTAGTGTGCTGGTACCTCACCTTGTTACCCCAACTTCGCGTGCCATCGATAAGTACATTCGGGGACTACTGAGAAAAATCCAAGAGGGTGTTTTGAGTAGTGCTCCCAAAGAACTTGGTGACACGATCAATATTGCTTCAACTTTAACTGATAATCATGTTAAAGCCAGGACTTTGACATTGAAGGGATTGAATAAACCTACTGATAAACCTTCTACCGAACCCCAAGAGTCGAAAACCGAGCCATCCAATCCTTCTCATTCCTCAAACCACAGGAAGCGCAAGAATTACGCGCTATCTCAACAAACTGCAACCCAACCCAACTTTGCCCCACCAATCAGGAAACCCTACAACGGACCTCATCCATTGTGTAACAGTTGCCTACGACATCATTCAGTTAGTATGGCGTGTCGTCAATGCAGTAGTTACAACCGTTTTGGACACCTTAGTGCCACTTTTCGGGAGGTCACAATTGCACCAATTTCTCCTCCAAGGTTTGCTCAACCCAACCCCCGTCTTGTGCCCTATGTTCAACCCATAAACCAAGTGCGAGCTTGCTACCATTGTGGTGATCCTAATCACTTTCGCAATGCGTGTCCATGACTCGAAACTGTGAACTCGCTTCAGCCAGATCCAGCTCCGCTATATCAAATGAAAACTTATCAAACCCAACCAGCTTATCAGCCGCAAGTTCCACTATTGTTGGCTAAACAAACTCAAGTTCAGCCGAATCCAACCATTCAAGCTCCTGCACCACAAGGTGGTCAAAATGTTCAAGCTGCTCAAGCTCCTCAAGAGAATCGAGGGTGTGCTTTTATGATTAACTCCAATCAGGCTCAGCAAAATGGTGATGTGGTGAACGGTACGTTCCTCGTAAATGACCACTTTTCAACCATTTTATTTGATACCGGTGCCGATATGAGTTTTGTGTCTTTTGAATTTGAGCCTTTACTTACTAAACCCCGATCTAAGCTTAAAAACTTGTATTCTGTTTAGGTAGCTAATGGTAAATCTGTAATAATTGACTCTGTTATTCGAAATTGCAAATTAAATCTAAATGGCCATAAGTTCTCAATTGATCTTATTCCTATGAAATTGAGAAGTTTTTACATCATAGTAGGCATGGACTGGTTATCTGTTCATCGTGCTGAAATTGTTTGCTTTGATAAGTTCATTCGTATTCCGATTGCCGATGGTCAAATTATTCGTGTATCTGGTGAAAAGCCTTCCACCTCGGGCCTAAATTTTATCACTTGTTTTCAAGCCTAAACGTACTTACGCAAGAAGTATGTAGCATTCGTAGCCCATGTGGTGGAAAAGAAGGAACGAGAAATTGAAGACATTCCAGTTGTTCGCGAGTATCCTGAAGTGTTTCCCGATGATGTTTATGGTCTTACTCCTACTCGTGAAGTTGAATTTCTAATCGATCTCGTGCCTGGTGCAACCCCAATTGCTTGGGCTCCCTATCGTCTTGCTCCCTCTGAGATGCAAGAGTTGTCTAATCAACTCCAAGAACTTTCGGATAAAGTGTTCATTCGTCCTAGTTCATCTCCTTGGGGCGCACCCATGCTTTTCGTCTAGAAGAAAGATGGATCCTTCCGTATGTGCATCGATTACCGCGAGCTCAACAAGCTGACAATCAAGAATAGCTATCCTTTGCCTCGTATTGAAGATTTTTTTGATCAACTCCAAGGAGCCTCATGCTTTTCAAAGATTGATCTTTATTCGGGTTATCATCAACTACGCATGCATGAAGATGACATACCCAAAACCGCGTTATGCCTTTTGGGCTAAACAATGCACCCACGGTGTTTATGGATCTCATGAACCGCGTATGCAAGCCTTACTTAGATAAATTCGTAATTGTTTTTATTGACGACATTCTTATTTATTCCAAGTCCAAAGCCGAGCACGAGAAACATCTTCATTCCGTCCTTGATCTCTTAAGGAAGGAACAAATTTTTGCTAAGTTCTCAAAGTACGAGTTCTGGTTGAAAGAAATTCCGTTCTTAGGGCATATACTAAACGAAAAGGGTATCCACGTTGACCCAACCAAAATCGAAGCCGTTAAGAATTGGAAAACTCCAACCACTCCTACAGAAGTTCGTTCATTTCTTGGTCTTGCGGGATACTATCGTCGCTTCATTCTTAATTTTTCCAAGATCGCTTTTCCCCTAACCTCATAAACTTACAAGGATAAACCTTATGTATGGGGGCCAAAGCAAGATGAAGCTTTTCAAACTCTTAAGAGCATGCTTTGCAATGCACTGATCCTTGCACTTCCCGAGGGAAATGAGGATTTTGTTGTCCATTGCGATGCTTCCAACCAAGGCCTTGGTTGTGTCCTTTTGCAACGAGGTAAAGTTATTGCTTACGCTTCACGACAACTTAAGGTTAATGAAAAGAATTATACAACGCACGATCTCGAACTCAGTGCCGTTGTATTCATGTTGAAAATTTGGAGACATTGCATCTATGGCACTAAGTGTCAGGTATTCACCGACCACAAGAGTCTTTAACATATTTTCAACCAAAAAGATCTAAACATGCGGCAACGATGATGGGCCGAACTACTTAGCGACTATGACTGCGAAATTCGTTACCATCCTGGTAAAGTGAATGTTGTAGCCGACGCCCTTAGTCAAAAAACTCATCTGAAATCAATTCTGCTTCATTGTGTGACTGTTCAAACCGATCTCCAACTTCGTATCTTCGAAGCCCAACATGTCTCTGTCACTGAGGGTAACATGTACGATGAAATGTCCTGTGTTGTCGAGATTCAACTTGAAACTAAGCGCGATGGTTTGTTGTATTACCTCAATCGTTTGTGGGTTCCTAATCGTGAGGATCTTCGCACATTCATCATGGACGAAGCTCATAAGTTCCGATATTCCGTTCATCCCGGTGAGGATAAGATGTATTTTGATCTACGGACCACATTTTGGTGGCCCGGTATGAAGAAAGATATCGCGTTATATGTTGAAAATGCCTTACTTGCGCTAAAGTTTAGGTCGAGCACCAACAACCATTCGGTCTGCTCGTTCAACCACACATCCCTGTTTGGAAATGGGAGGATATCTCTATGGATTTTGTGTTCAAACTCCCGACTACTCGAAACCGTCATGATGGTATTTGGGCTATAGTTGACCGTTTTACTAAGTCCGCGCATTTCATCCCGATCAACGAAAAGTTTTCGGTCGATCAACTTGCTCAGATTTATGTTCAGCGTAACGTTTGTCATCATCGTATACCTTTGCGTATCATTTCCGATCGTGATAGGCGTTTTACTTCTAACTTCTGATCATTGCTTCAAAACACGTTGGGAACTCGATTGGATCTTAGCACCGCCTATCATCCTCAAACCGATGGTCAACCCGAGCGCACGATTCAAACGCTTGAAGATATGCTCAGGTCATGTGTCATGGATTTCAGTGGGAACTGGGATTCTCATCTTCACTTGATTGAGTTCTCGTACAATAATAGTTTTTATTCGAGTATCGGTACGGCTCCGTTCCAAGCACTCTATGGTCGTAAATGTCGATCACCTATTTGTTGTAGTGAAATTGGTGAAACCCAAATCACCGGTCCGGAACTTGTTCAAGAAACACTGATTTAATTTCTCAAATCCGACAAAACCTCTTGACCGCTCGTAGCCGTCAAAAGGTTACGCCGATATCCGACAACGACCCCTTGAGTTTAATGTTGGTGACCGTGTCCTTCTCAAGGTATCCCCTTGGAAAGATGTTGTTCGTTTTGGAAAGAAAGTCAAACTATCTCCTCGTTTCATTGGACCTTTCAAGATTTTTGCTCGTGTTGGTAGTTTTGCTTACACACTCGAACTTCCTCAAGAGCTTTCTAAAGTTCATCCGACATTTCATATTTCAAATATGAAGAAATGTCTTGCTGAGAGAAATCTCCACATCCCACTCGACGATGTGCGCATCGACGAAAGGATGCATCTTGTCGAGAAACCGGTGGAAATCATGGATCACAAAGACAAGAAAACTAAACGTAGCCGTATACCTTTGGTAAAGGTTCGTTGTTTATCCAAGCGAGGCGCTGAATTCACTTGGGAACGAGAAGATTAAATGGGAAAAAAGTATCCTCATCTTTTTGTTACGGATTCTTCTACTTAATTTCAGGACAAAATTCTCAAAAGTAGGGAACGCTTTGACATTTGTCAATTTTTATTCGTGTTCGAATTTGTATTTGTATTCGTTAAACTGACCCGTTGTCTCATTTCAATGTATTCATATTTTTCGTTTATCATTTAATATTAATTACAACGATTTATAGCTACTATTCGTTCATTTTCTATTTGTTTGGTTCAACTAACGAATCTCCGAGCTATAAAAGTTTATAAAATAATCAAGGTGTAGAACTATTCGAGCATAAAACGTAAACAATCCCAGGATAATAAAATATACCAAGTTTCGATTAAGTTATATATAATTATAAAGTTGAAGAGTTAAAGATTAATAAAGTAAAAACAGTTTATATATATATATAAGAAGTTGAGGGACTTAAATAAAAATTTTGAAATTTAAAATATATTATAATAATATTAATAAACCCTAAGCCCCCACCCCCCCCCCCCCCCACCCCACCGCTTCCCTTCCACGTTTTTCCGGCAAGGCACGCTCCGGCGACGGCGAGAAAAATTCCAGCGACCTTAAAAACATCCCGAAACGCTATTTTTAGTCAATTTTAATGTTAAACTCATTTCTCCATCATCTTATTGCTTAATCAAGACCCATTACACGTAATAATCACCCCAAAGTTCGGATTTCAACTCCAAAACAGTCGGATTATAATTACAATATCAATAACATGAATGAAACACCCACGGATCAATTGAGGCTATAAATAGCAACCTAATCTTCTTCTAAACGTGCTACAGACATAAAATCACACAAACAAACTCATTATTAACTTCAATTTGTTCTTATATAATCGGTTCCGGCCAACTCGTCGTCCACCCACTCTCTGGCGTCATTAGAGGTAATTTATCGGTGGGTTTTCATTGCTTTGATCCGTCTAACAAAACCCCCAACCCAAATCAATCAAACCTAAAACGAATCCGGAGAATTGAGAACCTAGGGTTGATGTGAAGAAGATGGGTTTATAATTATCAATTTCCATCTCCTAACAACAATACTAAATTGGTCCAGTGGTTGTGTATACCGGGTCATAGCAAACCTATTTTATATTTTTAAAAAATCATTTTTATTAGTTATAATAAATTGTATATATATTTATAAATCATACAAAATAAAAAACTTAGTTATTGTAATTAAATAAAAGTTGTTTTAATTTCCTTCAGCAGTTTCGCTCAAGTATCAACTTTTACAAACCCAAACCGCTCGTTAAATCTCGTTAAATAATTATATATATAATATATATAACATTGTAATTTTATAAATCCTAAATCTAAAAACGTTTATTCTAAAATAAAACATACCGATAATGATAAATTCTGTAAACATGATTCAAATCTAATATTAATTTTATAAGTACTATTATAATAATAATTCATGAAAACTCGTTAACTTAAATATTAATACACTTAAAAATGTGCAACAAAATACTTATAAATAAAACGTATGAACTATAAAACCGACATTTTAGTTCATCAAATTAGTTAGTAACTCTCTTGTTCTTATTATTTCTTGCTCGTGAGATTCGATCGTTTGGTTTCATATAACGCGTTTTCGTTTCATTTTCTAGATTGTCATCCCAATTCAAATGTGAGTTTCTCACACCCCTTTTTACCCTTTCTAACAATTTTGGGGTTAGCATATATATCCTATCAAAAACGTAATTTATTCTATTTATTATTTACAAACTACAATTCGCATCATGGACTTGTGTGTTTACTTGTTACTTGCTCAATTATAACGTGCATGGTTTTCTTCGATAAGTATGATCATACGCCCCCCTTTACACTCATGGACCATTGTTTCTAGTAGAAAAGGGACTCCAGTCTGAGTACGTTGGTGCACAATCCCAACTAGAAAAGACCTTCATTTATTCTTTACACTCAGGACCTTTGTTTCTAGTGTAAAGAACCTTTATGTGCTTCTCACAAGTTTTCATGGAATTGTATGGTTTTTATGTAGTATTTAAACTGTGTGAACTCACCAACTACTAAGTTAGTTGACATTATTTTATATATATATATATATATAACAAGTACCTTTATTAGAGGATGATACGGATGAAGTCACTAGAAGTTAGGTTATTTAAATAATAAAAAAAAGACGTTTGTTTTGTTCCTTTGTCTTTGTATTTGTTTTATTGAAAAACTTGTGTACTTGGGTTTTGAATGAATTAATGATATTATCTTCACTTAATAGTGTGACATGTGTTTTGAGCAATCTATACGTCACACCTGAGCGTATTCCGCTAAAGCCAGGGTGTTACACAATAGGGCTAGAAGAGTCATTTGTGTTAGTTGTAACCCCCATACGCGTGGGATGCAGGAGCTTGGACGGTCATGCGCATAAACCATACGCATGTGGCTTCATACGCATTGGGTGCCTATGAAACAGATTGTAATTTATGCGTACGATAGTAACTTTTGCCTGATCTTTTGATTCCTTGTTGTTACTCTGCCAAAATTTCCTCTAAACTAGCACACTCATTCGTACACAATTTAACATAGTATGCCAATTGCACTAAACATGAATGGTTCAAGACTCAGCCCTTATTCGTTTGCTAGATATCCTAATCTAGATCAAATTAAGTTTTCTGAAGTAGTATTAGAGCTCTTGGAGATTGATTCTAGTTATGTTCGATCGAGATGAGTATAGAGGAACATTCAATTAATTGACATGATCAGATACTACTTGTAAGTCCCTAATCTGGATCTTGACAATATGATATCAACAAACACGTTAAGTAAGCGAAATCAAGTTGATTGGTGAGTCAACAACAACGATGAACAATATGAGTAGATGAATCAATGAATAAGAACACAAATAATAAGGTTAATTCTTGGTTAAAGTGAATTAGTATGACATCTAAAGATTATTACTGGTATTGTTTATCCACCTAAGCAGCAGACACAAACTCAATACAATGTCTATTTATGTGACCATTCGACCAAAATTAGCATATCACAATTCCCTTGAAATTACTCAGTTTAGGTACGAAAAATACCCAAATTTTCAAAGCAAGAGAAATCAGGTTGACAACCTAACAACTATTGATGTCATGCATTTTGAAACAAGAAACAATTTAACCATACCTGACAAGCATTTAACTTCAGTTTTTGCATACCCCTATAAGTCTCACAATTTGTCACTCCACTCGCTTTTATATTTGTGAAACTGATGAAAAGTGCATCCATATATATCTGAGCTCTCATCCAACAATGAAACAAAGTTAAATATGCTTGAAAGTTATTCGTATCTACACCCACTAGTGCCCAAACTGTGCACATGAAGGGTTATAAAGGTTGTAACGTGACTAGGTTTAGGGTGTCGAATAGGAATTTTTAAGTGGCTAAGGTGAGTGATTCTAGCATCTTCAACATACGAATACCTATATAAACAGTTCATAGAACATTGTATTTCAACTATTTATACCGTTTTTAACACATGGACAATAACGAACTGTTTATAGAACATTGTGTTCTAACAATTTTATTTTTAGACATTTTTTTTTTTTTTTGCAAACTATAAGAGAAAGTTTTCCATAATTTGATAAAGCATCATTCAAAGTCTCACACAGCTAGACATGAACTTCTAATTACAAACTTTTATTTTACTAGAATCCAACTCACGGGTTAACTGACGAGGCTTAATGGCTTAGGGTATCTACATGAAAGTGATTAGGTTCAAACAAGAATCTAATGGAAAATGTTAAGGTAGGATTATTTTAGTAGATGATATAAGACTGGGTTTATCCTAATCCCTTTGTTCCCATGCACAACCCAAGTTCAGATCTCAACACGTATAACAAGCAAGTTCTAAAACAGTTAAACATTATGGAAAACACACAAGTAATCCTAAAAATATCCTAATATTTTTGATTGAAGGCTTAACTCTCATGGAAATAGAGGAAAAGGGTATAAAATATAAAATCATGCATGGACGTCTATCATTTGTGTGTCGCCCCTGGTTAAACACTTCTACCCACAATTTTGCTAAAACCATGCTAGAAATACTTTTATATCTGAATAAAAATTATAACCATGAAAGAGGACCTATACACAAGTTGTAGCAGGTAAAAAGTTCATGTTAAAGCAACTAGCATTTTGCCAAATATTGAAAATTTGTGCTAGAGAGTTGTGCCACTTGCTCACATAATGAAAATTTCAAAGATTGCATTTATTAATGATATTTTAAGAAGTGTAACAGTCAGCTAATGTACTATCATTTCTCATGTACGTTAAAGTCATTTTCAATTTTCTAAAAAACAAAACAAAATTTACGTGAAAAAATTTTTGGATATTTTTTAATTTTTTTATTTTCTCCCCCTAAGTTTGTGCATAAATAGAAAACAAATAAAACAAAATAAATTTATGTACAATTTTTAAATAAAAATTTTGTTTTTGACTGATCAATCTTCCATACCAAGGTGATATGGTTACCTTTTTTCTTCAATACATCATTTTTCCTATTTGTGTGGATCTTCTCCTAAGAACAAGCTTGATCTTTGAGATTCCGCACCTTTGCGATTTGAATGACTGGAATGAACTTTTAATATAAAATGTATTGTAACACCACGTCTATAACCCTAAAAAATTTTAGCTAAATTAGTTAACATATAAAGTATAGGGACCAAACTTGAATATTCTGAAAACTTCACACATCGCGATACGCGACGGGGCAAACATAAGCCCATCGCGTAGCGCGATGGCCTTGCACACAGACCCAGAAATGGGCGGGGTAGTGACGCTACGGCCCAACCACAACGGTCATCGCGTATCGCGATGACCGTGCTGAGTCACTGGACACGTGTCCAACCACGTGTCTACACGTGGTAAGATATGATAGGCCACGTGTTACGAGCTGGTATGGCGGCGTCAGATTGCGGCGCCGCGATACGCGACGGGTGTGAGAAAACTCATCGCATATCGCGATGGGGACCAAATCACCTATAAAAGGGGGTGACGGGTTTAGAGTTATTCTCATCCCAAAACACCTCCACATTCACACACTTAACCTAAAAAAGCGTGCCCTATTGCTGTGTCAAGCCGAGGTGCTATTTTCTCGTAATTCGTGCAAGTTTTGAAGTCATAATCAAGTAACAATCACATAAGCGAGTAGATCTTGATCTTGCCTCTTTCTTATTATCATTCTATGTATCCGTACTAAGGTAAGTGTTACGTTTAAGTTATTCAAATTATAGCTTAGACAATCAATCGAAGCTATGGCCTTTAACAGTGAACGTATTTTGTAAACATTCACATTCATAGACGAGTTTTCATAAACGTTATTTCATACCAAAGTAATGTTAACCAAAGAAATATTTTGATGGGCATGTAGTAACTGTAAGGGTAATATCACTAGTAGTAAGTTTCTTGCCTAAGGAAAAGTAATTCGTACAAACCCCAATCAACCGAGGGACCCGTTTGCTTACCTGGAGAAACTTACCAACATGTTATAACATATTAAGCCAAAACATGCTACATCAAACGTCATATAGAAACTAAGTGTTTTCATTCATAAGCAAAAATAAACGATTTCAAGGTTAAGCTTCGCAATCATAGCTATATCAAAACACCAATCAGATATTTATAAGAACCTATTATGTATAGGTTAAATATCATTCTCAATCAATCAGTCAAGGTTTCCAACACTGACGGTGCAGGGTATACGTTAACCTTTTACAATCAGTCAAAACATATTTATACTCGATAAGATGAACGGATGTTTGTCTTAACGAGTCTGTCAATGTTTACATGAGATTACGAGATCTCTAAAACGTTATAATACAAAGTAGAAAATAAAATCAACTCAGACCGAATACACATGTGTCAGGATCCAAACATAATTGTTCAGCCTAATCAGTCAAAGGCTACGTGGCCGCGGGCTAATGGTCATAACTAGTTTCCATTAAGGGCTACGTGGCTCGGGAATAATTGTGTGTAGGGTAGTGGTACATATACCGGAAATATAAATGCTTTCGCTGAGCTTTTCGAGAAAACTATATTTGTATTGTATTTTCATTCTAATGTTTTATAGAGTCATACGTGTTCACCAGCATATAGCTAACATATTTTTCCAATGCATTGCAGGTAATTAAGCATAAGTAGCATTAGAAAGGATTGGAGTCTTAATGAAGATAGAAGCGCGTACGAGATGGCTCCGTTTTTTATATCTAAATCCTTGTAATATGAAACATATATTTTGTAATCTAATAATTGGGTATTTAATTCCCAAGTAAATTTTCAATGTAAATTAATATTATATTCAAACCTAAAGTCTTCCGCTAAATTTACCCATAACTCTGATATATTTAAAAAACATGTACCAACTTATGGCCACACGCCTAGACCCTAAGTCGGGGTGCGACAGGTTGGTATCAGATGTAACATCCCGAAATTTCTAAAGTAATATTGATTATATTATTTATTATTAGTGGGAAGGTTACTCGGGTTAGCGGAGATATAATAAAATAAAGTATGAGTTAATACGAGTCAGGCTTGTGTTGGGTTAAGTAATATGGGTAATGAACTTGGGTTAAAATGGAAGGAAGATAGACCATGGGCTCAAGCCCATGACCCAACATATAAATACCTTCATTATGCCTTAATCCCTTCATTTACACATATTCCATACACCACAAAACACACACTTAGCTCACTCTCATCCTACTTTCTCTCTCTAGCCAAAACAGAAGAAGAATTGATTTCCGACCAGAGGTAATGATAGTATTATGTTGTATGAGCTCAACCCGTTAGATTTAGTCACCAAACGACGAGCTGACACCGATAAACAGTTGAAGTCACTAGATCCGGGTGGAATTGGGTATAAACCGAACCTAAGATGAGCTTAGAGATCATCCTAGCTCGGATCTGGATCGAACGGGAAGAAAAACAGTGAAAACGGTGGTGAAACGAGCGAGATCTCGCTTTTCCGGCGAGATCCTGGTTTTCCGGTGAACAAGGCGCCGGAAAGGCGGCGCCGGAGTGGGGTGTACGAGGTAAGGATGTTAGAGAATGTTCTCTGACATTCTGACCTAACCCTAGTTTGTTAGCGGTGACTTAAAGAACTGAAAGGCAATTCGTTAATCCATTTCGTTAAGAGGAAGTAACGAACTAGAAGCAGTTCGCTAAGTAATTCGTTAAGGATAAGTAACAAAGAAGCTCCAATTCGGTAAGTATTTCATTAAGGAAGAACTAACAAATGAACCCCAGTTCATTAAGGGTTCAGTTCATTAAGGGTTCAGTTCGTTAAAGTACCAGTTCGTTATAAAGGTCCAATTCGTTATGAAAGATGACGAACTAGAATAACGAATCAGCTAACGAATCAGGACAACGAAGCTGGATAACGAATCAGATTATGTGCTAGATAACGAATTAGACTTTGATGAATTAGACTGTGATCTGATAACGACTTAGACTTAATTCGTTATAGAAAATGTGATAGCGAATTAGATGAAAATTTAAAATCGTAATGTAAAATGTGATAAGACAATTAACGACTTAGCTCGACCCCAGCCAGGGGCTCTGCCCCTTGGACCCTGCTAGGGGCTGCCGCCCCTAGACCCCTCTTCCAGGGGCGCTGCCACCGGACCCCTGTTCGTTGAGGGTTTTAAATAGACTAGAACTGCGATATGGATAATAATAGTTAATTGATATGTGTAACTATTATACAGTTAGTCGC
The DNA here is from genome assembly GCF_021521415.1 of Bidens hawaiensis. Taxonomy (NCBI): domain Eukaryota; kingdom Viridiplantae; phylum Streptophyta; class Magnoliopsida; order Asterales; family Asteraceae; genus Bidens; species Bidens hawaiensis. The sequence goes on along the minus strand of NW_027495777.1, from coordinate 132,039 downwards.
ACACAGCTAAAGAAGGAGTAACTGTTAACCGAGTTTAGGTGAGTTTCTAGCCACACTTCCTTGTTATGTTTTCGGGGCTGTGTGCATACTCGATGTGATAGTTAATACACTTACCTTAAGTGGTAAGTGTATGCCTTGTACGATTTATGTATCATGATTGTTTGACAATGCATGAACGATCTTCGAATATTGCATGTACCGTACTGATAGTTAAAGGTATGAGTGATGTGTATATATGATCTGTGAATGATGTATGTATTTATGTATGATGTTAGTACATGAACGATCTTTGGATATTGCATGTACTGCCAGGTGATAGTCAAAGATATGACTACATAAATAAATTTGATATATGAATGATTGATTGTTGTACGTGAACGATCTTCGGATATTGCGCATACTTTCAGTTTATAAATAAAGATATAAATGTCTTATGTAATATATGGATGATGTATGAACATTGTAAATGAACACTTGTCGGGCGTAAACGATCTTCGGATATTGCACGTACCCACAAGGGGTATGACTGTTAAACGAAGGATGTGAAAAATGCCTAGCGTGTTCTTATGCTACAGTGTACTTATTGTACATGTATACAGGTACATGAATGGTATGTAAGTTCTATGTCTGACATAGTAAGTTAGGACGGCAAATCCCTCTAACTTCCGTTAGACATAAACTTGGCATGTGGTGGCGTAGTTAAGGACTGCGGGACTTATACGTGTTATAGATGTTAGATGGGAATGTAGTTAAGGACTGTGGGCCTTATAAGTGATATTGATGACAGATGTGAACGTAGATAAGGACAGTGGGCCTTATACGTATTATAGATAATAGACGTCAACGTTGATAAGGACTGTGGACCTTATACGTATTGTAGATAGGCTCCAGCATAGGAAAGGACTATGGACCTTATACGTGCTGTATTTTTGTTATGGTAGCATAGGGGAGGACTGCGGACTTCGTACGTTCTATGGTTTAGGTTGCAACATAGGGAAGGACAGAGGACCTTGTACGTGTTGTTAATATAGGATGGTATAGGAAAGGACTATAGACCTTGCACGTTCTATAATTTGGTGAACATAGGTAAGGACTGCGGACCTTTTACGTGTTCACGACCTTGAGTACAGGTATAAACGGCACGTACAAGGTATCGATGCGTCAGCACACAACCGAGACCTTGTATCGATGCGTCACAGTGTACCTCGAAATTTTCCGTTCCCTCGGGGAGGGCTAGAATAGGGGCGCTACAGAGTTTGGTTTTCAACAGTTGAAAAGCGGATTCTTGCGCGTCACCCCTTTTGTACTTAGTGCCTTTGTGAGTCAAAGCGGTGAGGGGTTGAGCAATCTTTGAAAATCCCTCGATGAAACGTCGGTAGTAGCCGAACAGTCCTAGGAATTGCCGCACCTCAGTCGGAGTCTTAGGTGCTTCCCTGTTTTTGATGGCCTCTACCTTACCGGGATCGACATGGATACCATTCTCGTTGATCACATGTCCTAAAAAGTGAACCTCGCGAAGCCAAAACTCACATTTCGAGAGTTTAGCATACAGTTGTTCCTTCTTCAATAATTCCAGAATTACCCTTAAGTGTTCTTCATGGTCAGTTTCGTTCTTGGAGTAGATGAGAATATCATCAATGAAAACAATCACAAACTTGTCGAGGTACGCCTTGCATACTCGATTCATGAGATCCATAAATACGGCTGGTGCGTTGGTTAGGCCAAAAGGCATAACCGAAAACTCGTAGTGACCATACCGTGTTCTGAAAACCGTCTTTGAAATATCTTCTTCGCGCACTCTTAGTTGGTGGAACCAGATCGCAGATCGATCTTCGAGTAGTAACTCGATCCTTGAAGCTGGTCAAACAAATCATTAATTCGGGGTAAAGGATAACGGTTCTTGACCGTCACCTTGTTCAACTCCCGGTAGTCGATACACATTCGGAAAGTCCCGTCCTTCTTTCTGACAAATAAGACAGGGGCTCCCCACGGCGATGAGCTAGGTCGGATAAAACCCTTATCCAACAAATCTTGCAACTGAGTGGACAACTCCTGAAGCTCCGCCGGTGCGAGCCGATACGGGGCTCGTGCTATGGGTGCTGCACCGGGTGTCAACTCGATTTGGAATTCGACTTGTCGTATAGGAGGGAGTCCAGGCAAATCCTCCGGGAAAACTTCCGGAAAATCTCGCACAATCGGTATATCTTCAATTCGCTTCTCCTCCGCGGGTTTCTCAACAATCTGCGCCAAAATTGCCGGATGACCCTTTCGTAGGTACTTCTGCGCCTTCATAAGGGTAATGACGCTGGTGGTCATGCCGCTTCTCTCACCTCGGATCGAAATGATCTCGCCGGAAGGGGTAGTAATGTGAACTATCTTGTCGTGACATATAATCTCCGCTCGGTTCTCGGATAACCAGTCCATGCCGACCACGACATCGAAACTACTAAGTGTAAAAGGAATAAGGTCAATATCGAAAACATGACCTGACAGTTTTAACTTACATCCCGCAAGTACTTGAGTTGTTACTATAGTCTTACCGTCAGCTAATTCAACAGGAAACTTAGCATCTAACGGAGTTGGAGTTAAGTCTAAGAGTTGGCTAAAGGCTTTCGACACAAAACTTCTATCAGCTCCAGTGTCAAACAATACAGAAGCAAAACAATCGTTCATAGGGAACTTACCAGTCACCACGTACGGATCATTGCGGGCTTGACCCGACCCAATTACAAAAGCTCTTCCTTTGCCATTGCTTCCACCATTACTGCCACTTCCATTACCTCCATTGTTGTCGTTCTGTTTCAGCTTGGGACAATCTTTCCTGAAATGACCTTCCTGCCCACATTCGAAACATCCCTTCGTCGTCATAGGTGGTTTAGGAGCACCCTTTGCCGCAAGGTCTCCTCTACATTCCTTCGCCTGGTGACCCATTTTTCCGCATCTCTGACACTTGACACGGTCACACGGGCCAGCATGATGATAGTTGCACCTATTGCACTTCAGATATTTCCCAGCATATCCGCTCGAACCCTGCCCGCTACCGTTGTTGTTGTTGTTGTGACTCTGATTGTTAAAGCTCCGAGTGAATTCGGGCTTACGGTAGTGTTGTTGCTGTGGGAGGTTCGAGGATGAGGATCTGGTGTTGTCAAACTTTCTCTTTCCGCTGCTCGGGTTGCTGTTGCTGTTGTTGTCATTACTCGGGTTGTCACGGGCTTTAGTGGTTGAACCCCTAGGTGGTAACGCACCTTGGGTCACAGCTTGATCCGTCAGTTTGTGAGCTAAACGAATCGCTTGTTGAATCGTGGCTGGTCTGGAAGACGTCACCATGCCCTGAATTTGCAGTGCTAACCCATCGATATACATTTCAATCCTCTTACTCGGCGGATCTACCATCCGCGGACACATCACCGCTAACTCGTGAGAACGGGTAGTGTAGGCTTCGATTTCTGAGCCCACCATCTTCAGTGACCAAAATTCTGACTCTAACTTCGAAATCTCCTCTCTCGGACAGTACTCCTCTCGCATCATGTTCTTGAACTCCTCCCAGCTCATAGCTTTAGCCAGTTCCAATCCAAGGATCTGCACGTTCGAATTCTACCAAGTGAGGGCAGAATCCTCAAGTGTTCCAGCAGCGAATTTGACCCTACTGGCAGGGGGACAATTACACATCTCAAATGACGACTCGGCCTTCTCAGCCCAACGCAGGAAGCCTATAGCTCCCTCAGTGCCCTTAAACGAACTGGGCTTGCAGTCAAGGTAGTTCTTAAAGGTACACGTTCCAATTGGACCTCCAGCTTGGTTCTGTACATGTGCGGCTAGAGCGGCCACCGCGTGGTCGTTCAGCAGAGTTTGGAGTTCTGCTGTAGTCAGGTTGATGTTACCACGTCCGTGTCCAGCGTTTCTTCCAGCCATTTCCTAGAATCACAGTATAAAATGTTAAACATGAATTTTTCTTTCATATTCAACACACCATACATGTAATAAAAAGATAAGTAAGAAAGAAATAAGAAACAACATCACATCACAACCATATATTAATCTAGTTAATAATTCATGATTAAAACTATTGTATTCGCTACAAAGTATTTCCAATCAATCCTTAAAATCATAGAAAATAATAGTTCGGATGGAGACAACCCCTCCATCTAGGTGTCATCATCACTAGATGTCATCATCTGAGGACACCTCTGAGTGTGCCTCCTCCTCAGCCGGTTCTTCCTCCGGTTCTTCTTTGGGTTCCTCCTCGGGATCTTCCTCGGGATCCTCCTCAGGCTCCTCTTCGGGATCTGCCTCAGGCTCGGCCTCAGGCTCTGCCTCAGGCTCTGCCTCAGCTTCGGCTGCGTTCTGAGCAAGTTGCATTTGTAAGACATCGCAACGCTCTAGAGCTATCTCGGTTCGGGTCCTTGCTACTTGGAGTTGCTCTTGCAAGTCTATCATCTCGGCTTGTATCTTTCTCATAATCTTCATCTGTTGATCACTAGCCTCATGCATTTCCTTCATTGCCGCTGCCATGCGGGCAATTTCCTCCTTAGTCTCGGTTCCGTCTTTTAACAGTCCGGAAACGTTCGCTCTCGTATAGCGCATGTAACCCACATCACGCTCCAAACATGAAACAACAGCTGCGAGAACTCGCTCTACAGGTTCGGTTATGGGTGGTAGGGTGTTGGGATAAGCAGGGTGGTTCGGGTGAGGTAACGGGGGAATTTGTTTGCGATAGACCATACGTCTGATCATATTAGGGTAACAATCCCAGCTAACTTCGTTTTCGTACATGCCTCCGGATAAGCGGTACCTCTTCGGTGCAGGAGCTTCGAGTTCCGGGACTACACGGGGTGGCGATGCGGTAGGTAACTGCGGTTCCTTCCCGTGAGCATGAGTCATCGGATCAGATGATGATGAGGATGGCGGCGTCGACATTCCTACAGGTAAGCCGTGTATGCGCGCGCGTATGAGTGAAAGAGGTAAAGAGATAAGATAACAAAGACTACACAAATCTATGCAGTGCGTATCATTATAACTAATGGGTCGTCGCGGTTATAGTCTAGTATGCATGCAGCTTCTAGTTCGCTATAACCAATGGCTCTGATACCAATCTGTCACACCCTCAAAATCCACTAACGGAGTTTTACCCTCAGAGGGTGTGAACTAACAGGATCGGAATCATTAGTTATAATCAAACCATAAAAACAAAGTTTCAAAACCATGAAAACGTTTACGAGTAATTAAATGCGGAAGCGTAAAAACCATAAAATAAATGTTGCGTCACGCAGGACGACTTAAACCCAATGATAACAGTTTTAAAATAGTTTGCATAACAAAAACGTTTTCAAGCAATGCATGATCCTATACCGCGCGCCCGCCTCGGCTACCTGAGAATAACATACTAAAAGTGTCAACACATGGTTGGTGAGTTCACAAGTTTATATAAAATAAAGCGTTCAGCATTTTGCGTTAAGCGTTTTGCGTTACAGCGTTTTGCGTTACAGCGTTTTGCGTTAAGCGTTTTGCGTTACAGCGTTTTGCGTTAAGCGTTTTGTGTTACCAGATAGTGTTATGTCAATTATATATCTATAGGTAGCTAGCCTATAAAACAAGTATCACTAAGTGTTCGACACCGAAGCTGATTGTTTATCATTTGCCTTGCCACCAGGTCATCCAGACCATGGTATGTGTTTAGCCAAGATTACACCCACTCGACCTCTAGTCGAGTTTAGAGTTGGGTGGGGTTTGTCAAACCCAGTAGTACTACTCAACAGTGACTCGCTATTATCCAAATATTAACCGGTTCGATGTGAATGAAGGACTTTAGTTAACGCGTTTTCCACTTAGTCTTTACAAGTGATATATAATCTATAATAACAAAATCTTAAATGCGTTTTCGGAGTATGTTATCTCCCCCAAGTGAAAAGCGTTTAAAAAGTTTAAAAAAAGGGGAAAGTGAAACTCACTGTTTGCGAAGTATTCCCAAAATAATTCACCAAGATGCGCGTCACAGAAAAACTCTCTCTAGCGTTCTAAAACAACAAAGAGATTTTTCTAAGTGTCGGAATATTATCGAGTCTCTAGACCCGGCACATAATACCTATGCACATAACATGTTTCGTGTTTCGTTTGTGAATCGTGTGTGACTTTAACAAATGTATTTGTGATACGTTACATTTGTAAGCAATTATTTACATGTCATGTATTCATAAAGTACATCACTAGCAATTACTCCCCGTAAGGGCAATTTGGTCAACACATAACAATTAACTAGCCATTATTCCCCACGAGGGAAATTTGGTCAAATCATGACAATCAATTAGCAATTATTCCCCGCAAGGGCAATTTGGTCAAAACATAACAATTATATAGCAAGTATCATGTTTCATGCATTTTCACAAAATTGAGCAGCTAGTTTCACCGAGACAGAAATTCTACTTGAAAGATTGTACTATCTCACCGATCATAGCATCACAATTAATTTACCAAAAATCATCACAAAAGCATATATGTCTTAGGTTTCCAGAATATATTTTATTATATTTTTATTCCACATAGGTTTCTCACAATCATCAAATCATTACAGCAAAATCATAACAGTCAAATTCATGCGCAACATAATGTTATTTGAAATTATTGTTAAACGAAAAATCCAATAAATGCAAGACCACTTGGGTTAGGTTCCTAACTCAATAAGTCAACTTCAAGAAGTGGAACCAACCCAATTGGTCTCGTAGTTCATGAGATATAACATTTACAAAACAACCAAACAGCAGGTCTAACAACTCAGCTTTGCACAACGTTTTTGTAAAATCATAAAAGTTAACTTTTACACGTCCAAAAATTGCAAATTTATATTCTTTAGAAACTAGACTCAACCTAGTTCACTGTAGTATCAATAATCTCAACCAATTCTCACATAATCAAACATCAACAACACAATCTGTCCAGAAACTGTTTGCATCCAAACTCAACAATTTAACTATCTATGGACCACAAATCATTCATATAACACTCTAGACTCCACAATCACTATCCATGCACATCAATTACACATTACATACATGATTAGGGTTTTTGTTTGAACTCAAATCAAAGACACAACAATTAACATGTAACAATATCAATTCTAGTTATCAAATCATCATCAATACATCATCAAATCAAACAAAATCATATGAACACACTAACATATAAAAATCGGAATCTAGGGTTTGTAATTAACCCAATAAAAGTCAAGATTAAGTATAAAGGATGCATAGGATAGTCGATTATACCTTCCTAGCACCTTAATCTTCAATCAAAAGTTGAAATTGATGGTACGTATGTGTGTGTATGTCGACGGCAGCCAAGGAGCCAAGGGGGGGGGGGGTTCCGATCGGGGTTGTGTGGGGAATGGGGTAGAGGTTAGGGTTAACATATTATAAATAATAATATGTTACACTTTGGCCCCTCAACTTCTAAGTATTACTTATCTAGCTTAAACTATCTTGTTTTCATCTTGAGTTAGTGTTTTAACCAGTATTATCACATAACACATAAGTCTAACACCTAATTATCACATAATTATTGTTTTGACGTTTTTCGTTTATTCACCAATCATTTGCGTCAACTCGTTTGCGTTTTGGTGCAATTCCCGAAAGACTACACATGTAGTAAGTGTTAAGCGTCATTTAAACCCTAGTTTAAATGTAATGAAGTGTGCGTTATAGATTCAGTGATCTTAAGTTTGAATTGACGGAGTTGAGTTAACGGAGTTAACCTGAAATTGACGATTGTCACACTTGAGGATGGCATGTGGCATGGATTGAACGGCTGGCATCTGAAGATGAAAGATATGATGTTTTAAGTTTAATGTTTTATGTTATGGTTTTAAAGAAAAGATTAATGTTTTATACCGAATGATTAAAGTTAACGTTTCTGAGAAAGTTTTTAATTAACTTTGATATTTAGAACTGTGTTTATGAGTAAATCCAACGTCCAAAGTAGGGCACCGGTTACGGGGCCTTACATCAGAGCCATCGGTTTCAGCGAATTAGGTATTTGAACATTAGTACCTAAGCTTTAACCTTAAAAGTTATTATTGTTATTATTAATAAGTGTAGGGAAATGATAGGATTGGTAAACTTCCTATCCCTAAAACCTAATTAAGTGCAGATGTCTTACGTAAACTATCTTGGGCATAGACGCCGAGTTGCCATTCGATCAAAACAGACATTCATCTACGAACCATCCGATATGGAGAGTATCAATAGTTATTATACTAGCTTTTTCAATCTCAATCAACCGATCATTCCGACATTACCATATGGGAGCCAACCCGTGTATCTCCCAGGAAGTCAACAATTCCCATTCGAAATCTTTGACAGCACTGCCGACAACATTCCCCAGTACTATCCATCTGAAATTCCAACTTACCATCCTTTCGAGGAGCAGGAAGTGCAGAGTAAGATCAAACAAGAAATTGATTCGTCAAGCTTGATGGACTGCCATTCTAACCAAAGAAAATGGCACTTTGGATCGCCACCACCGGACTACCCATATCAAGCTCCACAAACTATTGCCGAACCAAGGAAGAAATACTTATGAATCGGAGGAGGATCCGAGGAAGAATAGGATACCGAGGAAGAAAATGAGGAAAATGAGAATCCTTATTTTCCGACATATGTAGGACCGAGACCAACAATTTCCCAGCAAGCTAATGAAATCCGTGAAGAGGCAAACCTGATCGAGGAATTTTATACAACTAATATACCAGATGAGGAAATGAATGCATACGTTGCAAATCCACACCTCTATCCATGAGAAAATGCTTATCTCTTCCCAACTGCATCTGCGCCTACGGGATATCCAAACCCGCCTAACTTGGTGATGGATGAGCTGAGGAACGAGAAAGTGGACAAGAAAATAATAGGAAAGGAAATAGTTAAGAAATGTGACCAGATGAAAAATATTGTTAAAAAGTATATTAAGGACTATGAATCGTTATTATATGACTGTTATGTACTCTTTCTTGTAAATAAATAATGTATTATAAAGAAAGTTTTGTCTTTTCTCTGAATCTTTTCTTATTCATGTAACAGCATGTCAGGACAAGATAAAGTTAACAATAATCTCGATATGCAATTAAACAACAATAAAGAAAAGACTGTAACAGAGAACATTCAAGCAATACCAAAGGACTATGTGCTTGGTATTCGCGATCTGATAAAAGAAGTTGTAACTCCACTCTCTGAATTAATGAAGAACGATCCTAGCCGAACCGCCTCTCATTCTAATAAAAGGGCGAGTCAAAGTAAAAGTGAAACTGCCAATTTACAGAGAGAATCCATAAAAGAAAGCCATAAAAAAAGGAAAGTGAGAAAAAGAAGGAAGAGAGTGATCAAGGCTCAACTGCTGAAGATCACTTGCAAGATAAAACTAAGAAGCTAAAAATTCACGAAGGCTGTGATTTTAAAATATTCAAAGTTTATAATCCCAAAGAGTTCCACGGAGATGAAGGAGCGATAGTTACCCTCCGATGGTTGGAGGAAATGGAGTCGATCGTGCTAATTAGTAAGTGCACGAAAAAAGAGAAAGTTCAATATACCTCTCAAATGTTTAAAGGGGAGGCACTCGAATGATGGAATACCCTATTCAGAATCAAGGTTAGAGAGAACCTGTATAATTTGTATTGGGCAACGTTTAAAGCCTTGGTATTAAAGAAGTCTTACCCGATTAACGAAATGGACCAAATTCAAACAAAACTTTGGAATCACAAGGTTGTAGGAACAAACCTCAAGGAATATAACACCAAATTTCTTGAGTACTGTAGAATTGTACCTCACTTGGTCACTCCTGAAATTAATAAAGTGACACGATATATTTACGGATTACCAATCGAAATCCGTGACTTAGTTCATTCACATATGCCGTCCACTACGGAATCTGCTATGCAGTTGGCCGGGTATTTGATAGATGGGATGATTAGAAATCGAGATGAGTAAAAGAGATGATGGCAAGACGCCAGTTGGAGGTAAAGTGAGAAAAGTTGAGAAGAAGAGGGAAGGGGCGTTTGTGTATAGTCGCCATGTTTTCAAATCTTATGGTAGGAGACATTTAGGTAGATGTCTTCGACCCACCAATACTATCACATGTAGTTTTTGCAAGAGACCGGGACATGTGGAAGCCGACTGCAAGAGGAAAGCAGTGGTATGTTTTGACTGTGGTGAGAAGGGACATTTTAGCAATGAGTGTCCGAAGAGGAACCCGACGACAACGGCGACTGGTGCAAGTGGTAGCGGTACGAAGACTAATGCCAAGAAAGGAAACGCACGTGTCTTTATGCTAGACACCCAGAAGGCAGCTGATATACTGGACGTGATCACCGATACGTTTCCTATTAATAATGTTTATGCTAGGGTTTTATTTGACTCAGGTGCGAACCAAATTTTTATTGATTATAAATTTTGTAGTCTATTGAATGAACCCTTAGTTAAACTAGATAAACATTAAGAAGTCGAAATTGGTAATGGAAATGTGAGTAGAATAACTGAAGCTTTAAATAATGCCACAATTTTGTCAACCGATCACATCATACCTGTACGACTGTTACCTATGACGTTAGCAGGTTTTGATGTAGTGTTAGGTATGGACTAGTTATTGTCTAATCAAGCCTATATCTTATGTAATGATAAAGCATTTACATTCGAACGTCTAACAATAAAACCATTCGTATCACCGGAGACAAAGAAGCGGGAAAAGTAGGAATCATTTCTAAGAAGAAAGCAAGTAGTTGCTTAGGTAAGGGATGCCTTGCATTCATGGCCTTTGTAACTAAAGAACCTGAACCCAAGAAGATGGAAGAAGTGCCAATAGTATCCGAATTCCAAGATGTGTTTCCTGACGAGTTATCAGGAGCCCCGCCAGATAGAGAAGTAGAGTTTAAGATCGACCTCATGCCAGGCGCGTCACCAATAGCCAAGTCTCCCTATAGACTAGCACCCACAGAGATGAAAGAACTGAAAACGCAGTTAGATGAGCTTTTGGAAAAAGGATTTATACGACCAAGTTCTTCGCCATGGGGAGCTCCAATTTTGTTTGTAAAGAAGAAAGACGGATCGATGAGGATGTGTATAGATTATAAAGAGCTAAATAAGGTCACGATTAAGAACAAGTATCCACTTCCAAGAATAGACGATTTGTTTGATCAGCTCCAAGGAGCAAGTTGTTTTTCAGAGATTGATCTTAGATCGGGTTACCTTCATTTGAAAATACAAGATGAAGATATACCGGAGACAGCCTTCAGAACCCAATACGGACAATATGAGTTCTTTATTATGCCATTTGGACTCACTAATGCTCCGGCAGCTTTTATGGACATGATGAATCGAATTTGCAAGCCATATCTCGACAAGTTTGTTATCGTCTTCATTGTTGGCATTATTTTTTACTCAAAATCCAAGGACGATCATCAAGTTCACCTCAAGATCATACTTGAAACCCTAAGAAATGTGAAATTGTACGCCAAATTCTCCAAATGTGAATTCTGGTTGTCCGAAGTTCAATTTCTTGGTCATGTTATAGATAAGAAGGGTATTCAAGTAGACCCAGCAAAGATGGAAGCTATAACCAAATGGGAAAAACCGAAAACACTGACTCAAGTCTGAAGCTTTCTAGGCTTAGCTGGATATTATCGAAGATTCATACAAGATTTCTCTAGAATAGTTGTCCCATTAACTTCACTCAAAGGGAAATCGATTAAGTTTGAATGGCGACCGAAACAAGAAAAGGCATTCGAAATGATTAAACAAAAGTTAACTAATGCACCTATCTTGGCCTTGCCAGAAGGATTGGATAACTTTACCATATACTGCGATGCTTCACACACGGGAATGGGAGGTGTTTTGATGCAAGGAAAGAAAGTAATTTCTTATGCTTCAAGACAATTAAAAGTTCATGAAAAGAATTACACCACACACGAACTCGAATTAGGCGATATGATTTTCGCGTTGAAGTTATGGCGACATTACTTGTATGGTGTAAAGTTCGTAGTATACAGTGATCACAAAAGTTTTAAGCATATATTCGATCACATATTATACATGAGGCAAAGGCTTTGGATGGAAACGCTTAATGATTACGACTGTGAGATCATATATCATGAAGGAAAGGTGAATGTTGTGGCTGACGCTTTAAGTAGGAAAGAACATGAAAAGCCAAAAAGAGTCCGAGCTCTTAGATTGGAACTTAAGGTAGATTTAGCTAGCCAGATCAAAGAAGCTCAAAAGTTAGCACTAGAATAAGGAAACATTAAAGCTGAGAAAGAGAATGGTACCATCGATCAACTAGTCAAAGGAAGTGACGAAATACTAAGACTTGGTACAAGAATTTTTTGTACCAATGGTTCGAAATTTAAGAGATAGGATTCTAGAAGAAGCACATAAGTCAAAGTACATGATGCATCCAGGTTGTGACAAGATGTATCACAATCTAAAAGATGATTACTGGTGGATTGGTATGAAGAAGGATGTTTCTTTATATGTAGCCAAATGCCTAACGTGCTCTAAAGGAAAAGCCGAACATCAAAAGTCTTAGGATTACTACAACAACCTGAAATGGGATATGATAACCATGTATTTCATCATGAAGTTACCCAAAACTTCTCGCCAAAATGATGCAATCTGGGTTATTGTAGATAGACTTACTAATTCTGCCCATTTTATTCCAATAGAAGAAACATTTAGTATGGATAAGTTTGCACAATTGTACGTTGAAAACATTGTATCTTTACATGGTGTGCCACTATCCATCATTTCAGATAGAGATAGCCGTTTCACTTCAAATTTTTGGTCAACCTTCAAAAGGCAATGGGGACTCGACTAAACTTAAGTACTGCATATCATCCCCAAACTGATGGCCAAAGTGAACGCACAATTCAAACCTTAGAAGATATGCTTCGTGCCTGTGTCATCGACTTAGGAGGAAGTAGGGACATTCATCTTGCTCTAATGGAATTCTCGTATAACAATAGTTATCATATAAGTATACAAATGGCACCATTTGAAGCATTATATGGAAGGAAATGTAGAACACCTGTATGTCGGTCTGAAACAGGTGATAGTCAATTATCTGGACCCGAAATTGTTTAAAGAACCACTGATCAAGTTATACAAATCTGTGAACGATTGAAGGCAGCAAGATACAGACAAAAGAGATATGCGTATGTTCGTCGCAAGCCATTAGAGTTCAAAGAAGGCGATAGAGTATTATTGAAAGTATCACCTTCGAAAGGTGTAATAAGATATCGAATGAAGGGAAAACTGAGTCACTCTTTGTTGGACCATTCAAGATACTTGAAAGAATCGGACCAGTTGCTTACCGACTGGAGTTACCCGAGGAAATGAAAGGCATTCACAATGTGTTTCACGTATCTAACCTACGCAAGTGTTTAGCCGACGAAACTCTTTCTATGCCATTGAAAGATGTTAAGATCAACGAGAAGCTTAAGTTTGTAGAGCAACCAATTCAAATAGAAGATAGCATGATCAAGTTCCTCAAGCATAAGCGTCTCAAGCTCATAAAAATCAAATCGGATTCAAGACGAGGATCCGAGTATACATGGGAGCTCGAGTCATAAATGAAGAAGAAATATCCCTATCTATTCCAATAAATCTCTAGGACAAGATCATTCAAAAGGTGGGGAGGATGTAACACCACGTCTATAACCCTATAAAATTTTAGCTAAATTAGTTAACTTATAAAGTATAGGGAGCAAACTTGAATATTCCGAAAACTTCACCCATCGCGATACGCGATGGGGAAAAAATAAGCCCATCGCATAGCGTGATGGCCTTGCACACAGACCCAGAAATGGGCGGCGTAGCGATACGCTACGGCCCAACCACAACGGTCATCGCGTATCGCGATGACCATGCTGAGTCACTAAACACATGTCCAACCATGTGCCAGCACGTGGCACGATATGACAGGCCACGTGTCATGAGCTGGTATGGCAGCGTCAGCTTGCGGCGTCACGATACGCGACGGGTGTAAGAAAACCCGTCGCGTATCATGATAGGGACCAGAAATCACTTATAAAAGGGGGGTGACAGGTTTAGAGTTATTCTCATCCCAAAACACCTCCACATTCTCACACTTAAACTAGAATGGCGTACCCTATTGTTGTGTCAAGCCCGTGCCATTTTCTCGTAATTCGTGCAAGTGTTGAAGTCATCAAGTAACAATCACATAAGCGAGTAGATCAAGATCCTGCCTTTTTCTTATTATCATTCTAAGTATCCATACTAAGGTAGGAGTTACGTTTAAGTTATTCAAATTATAACTTAGACAATCAATCGAGGCTATGTCCTTTAACCTTGAAAGTATTTTGTAAACATTCACATTCATAAACGAGTTTTCATAAACGTTACTTCATAATAAAGTAATGTTAACCAAAGATATATTTTGACGGGCATGTAGTAACTGTAAGGGTAATATCACTAGTAGTAAGTTTCTTGCCTAACGAAAAGTAATTCGTACAAATCTCAATCAACCGAGGGACCTGTTTACTTACCTGAAGAAACTTACCAACATGTTATAACCTATTAAGCCAAAGCATGCTACATCAAACGTCACATAAAAACTAAGTGTTTTCATTCATAATCAAAGATAAACGATTTCAAGGTTAAGCTTAGAAACCATAGCTTAATCAAAACACCATTTAGATATTTATATGATCCTATTATGTATAGGTTAAATATCATTCTCAATCAATCAGTCAAGGTTTCCAACAACGACGGTACAGGTGGATACGTTAACCTTTTACAATCAGTCAAAACATATTTATACTCGATAATATGAATGGGTGTTTGTCTTAACGAGTCAGTCAATGTTTACATGAGATTAAGTGATCTATAAAACATTATAATACAAAGTAGAAAATAAAATCAACTCAGACCGAATACACATGTGTCTGGATCCAAACATAACTGTTCAGCCTAATCAGTCAAAGGCTACGTGGTCGCGGGCTTACGGTCATAACTAGTTTCCATTAAGGGCTACGTGGCTCGGGATAATTGTGTGTGTAAGGTAGTGGTACATATACCGGAAGTAGAAATGCTTCCACAGATCTTGTCGAGAAAACTATATTTGTATTGTAATGCCATTCAAATGTTTTATAGAGTCATACGTGTTCACCAGCATATAGCTGACGTATTTTTCCAACCCATTGCAGGTAATTAAGCATAAGTAGCATTAGCAAGGATTGGAGTCTTAAAGAACATTGAAGCGTGTACACGATGGCTCCGTTTTTTATAACTAAATTCTTGTAATATGAAACATATATTTTGTAATCTAATACTTGGGTATTTCCCAAGTAAATTTTCAATGTAAATTAATATTATATTGAAACCTAAAGTCTTCCGCTAAAATTTACCCATAACTCTGATATATTTACAAAATAGGTACCAACTTGTGGTCACACGCCTAGACCCTAAGTCGGGGTGTGACATGTATACCGTGATTTTTCCTACACACTTAGAGAGAAAATTAAAACGTTCTTCACCTTAAATTTTCGCTCAGGAAACAAATACTCTATCTTATGATTTTAAAATTTTTGAAACCAGTGGTTCCATTTTATAAACTTTAATTTCGTGGTTGTTCCTACACGAATAGCGGGATCCGTTGGGCATAAACATACGTGACTTCTTGCCAACGCATGTCTTTTCTATCATTAATTGACACATCATGTTTTACATGTTCTTTTTGTTGAATTTTTACTTTCCAAATCTGTTTTGATTTGGTAAAAGGAGAAAGAACATACTTTGGAGTTGAACATGTTGAATTAGAAATCTCAAAACTCTTATCATTGTTTGATTTTTCAAAAATTAATTTTATCTTTACCGTTTGCAAAATCGTTTAAGTGCAAACCTTTCATGTTAACCTTGAAACCCTGAGTATCTTACACCTGAAGAGGCTGCATTTTTACTTGGCGGTAGAGAAACTCCTTTGCCAGATGCCCACCATTCCCGCATACAAAGCATGCCTTTATTCTTTGATTTTTTCTTGACTAAGTTCCAGTTACCATTAGAAGGTTTAACCATGGAATTCACATTCTTTGTTGTCTTAGGTGAATTATTATTCATTGGCTTAGAATAAGACTTTTCTCTTAATGTTGCTCACTTATCTTTCATATAGTAGGGTACATAAAGACAATGAACACAGTTTTTGGCTATGTGACCCGAAGTGCCACAATGATAACACATATGCCTTTTAACATAAGCAGCACCGGGTGAACGGTCAATACTCTAAGATTTCTAACCTTTTTGATAGCTTTCTTTTACTTTTCAAAACTCTTTGCTAGAACATTCAAATGCATATTTTTCACATTTCCATCACTCATAGGCTTTATGATAACATTTTTCACCCCAACATATGCACTAATTGAACTTGACCGTTTAAACTAGAGTTTTTCAAAGTTTTAGGTTTTTCTGCGTTTAACGGTAAAGTAGAATCATATTTATTTTGGCAAACAACCCATTCAAAGTCATCATTCTCACTATCACAATCCCCAATATTAACTTCTTCTGCACATGAAGTAGAAACATCAAAATTGTTTACACATTTAAATACAAGTTCAATTGGTTTAACTAAATATGTACCAACTGTCTCATTCACTTCCTTTTTACCATAAACCATGTGCTCCTCCATTTCCTCTTCCTCTTCCTCTTCCTCTTCCTCCATAGTGATTGAGAAGCTTGTGTAGTTATCATTATATGGAGGAGGCACATTGTTATACCCTATACCCTCACCTTGTTTAGCCTTCCACTTTGAATGGGTTTCAATTATGCTTTCAACAACCTTACTAGATACGTCAAATTTCTTAAAAATAAAATTAGCATCTTTAAATTTTGCTTTAAGTTGATCTAGTTCGGTTATTAAAACAACAATATGTTATTTTCATCTAAATAGTGTCAACATTTCACTAAATTATTGTTTTAAGCTAGAAATATCTTTCTTTTGGGTTTCATCAAAATAGTGTCAACATTTGTCACTAAATATTGGGTAAAATTCTTATTAAGAACCCAGTTCAATACCGAAAACCCAAAGGCTATCCCGAAATCACTTTGTAACCCGAAATCACTAATAAAGCGAGAACACTCTTAATCTAGAAAACTAATCTCGAATCACTTGAATCCCGAGAACAAACTAATTGAATCCATTAAAACAAGAGATTCCCGTGAACAATCAATAGCCCATAATCCCTTATAGCAAACACAAGGTATAAAACACAAATAAAATCCTGAGAACTCAAGATACCTAGGTCAAATGAATTCAGCAGTTTTCTAAGTTGCTTCTGTTATTCGATTCAACTTGAGTTTCTTAACTTGCTTGCTTGTATGCTGGTTTATTATTTAAACTCCACACTCATCAAATCCCAAGAGCTACTAACTTGCTTGCTTTAAAATTAATTCTCCTATATATCTCACAGCCTCGCCTTCAAAATAATATTAGCTGACTGAGAACAACATTTAATCACGAAAATCCAAATATCCCGAGAACACAAACAAAACGAAAACACCTTAAAAGCCGAAAACACTATAAAACTTGAGGAGAATTATTAACCCGATAACATGAATTATCTCAAAAACTAAAGAATTATCTCAAGAACTAAGAACTGTTTTAAATCTCAAGGACACCAGATTCCCGATGTCGATATCACTTATATTGAAAACACGAAATCTCGAGAACTCCTAATTACAAGAAAAATAATATTATGAGAACACCCCAATTTCTGAGCACTAACTTAGTGCCCACAAACTCACTCAATTTCCGAAAAACCCACTTGAATTCGAGATCTCAAAGTCCAGTACCCTGACAAACTTGGATTTCGCAAGCTTGATGAACAAGTTAAATCCCTAGTTGGTAACTTTTCAATTTCAAAATTATCTCATTCCAAACGATATCCTCCAAACCCACTAAAGATCATGAATAACTCGATGAAGATTTGAGAAATATTAAATTTATTTCCAGCCACAAATCACCGAAAACACTAAGTTTTACAAAATCGCAAACCAGGTCTTTTATTCGATGACTTGAGACTTTATAAAGATTTGGATTCTGCAAGCTCGATGACCAAGTCAAATCCCTAGTTTATAAAGATTTGGTATCTTTTGAATTTCAAAATTATCTCATTCCAAACTATATCCTCCAAACCAACTGAAGATCATGAATAACTCGATGAAGATTTGAGAAATATTCAATTTATTTCCGATCACAAATCACCGAAAACACTAAGTTTTACAAAATCGCAAACCAGGTCTATTCGTTGATGACTTTAGAGACTTTCCAGCTTGCTTGCCTTTTATTTTTTCTACGAGCTTGCTAGGTTGTATCTTTCCTTTTCTTTAATTCCTCTTAACCGAATTCAATTCAACTGGGGCGTTTATGTTGTTGCATTTTCGGCAATGGTGAATATTAATTATAATAATCAAGATGGTAGATGTGGTATCTCAAGAATATGAAAATAAAACCAATCTCAATATTTAATAATTGTTGGTTGAATCAGAGGTTTATCTCACCAACACATGAAAATCGAAATACCAATTGCAAGATAGTGTTGGCGAGAGTATATGATGTCACAAACACAATTCTTCAAGTTATTTTTCCGATCAAACTAAATTTTTCTAAGAGCATGATTGAATCAAATATTTAAATTCTTTCAATATCTTGAATCTTTGATATCAATAACTCGAGCCACGAATGACAAATGATGCTCTGATACCACTTGTAAGTCCCGAATCTGGATCTTAACATTATGCACCACATAAACTCTTAACACTTTCTTGTTTCTTTTTGCTTTTGTCTTGATTATGCTGTAGCTCACTTGATACGCATCAATCTCTCCCATATATGACGAAATAGTTTGGGATTGAATTTCGCATTTTTTACTATAATTCAGTCAAAATTGGATGATGTTTGATCTTTGGATTGATGATTGATAGTGTATTATTGTGAATAGATGATGAATTTGACGGTTGGACTTGTTTTGATGATGATCAGAGGATTGCAAACTACAAAATTGACTCATGGATATGATGTTCTTGGCCATACACCTGATATATGATGTAATATGTTTGTAACCATTGTTTAACTGATCATATGCTTGATTCAAGCTAATACGCCACATATATGAGTTCATACACATGGAAAACAAGCCAGACATTTGATTAAGTCTCATTCACCTGGAAACTCACCGTACGCTAGATAATTAAAGCGTCTAAGCTAATTCATTCATAGATTTATGTACATAAGATTGTTTCTTATGCGTATGAGATCCTAATTTTCACAAATTTACACTTTTAACCCTCATATTTCATTTCCTTATATTTTTAATTGTTAACTTTTATTCCTTGTTATTTTTAACCGTCAAAACTTTCACAGAATGTCTGATCATACCATTTATGCCCTAGCCTCAAACTAAGCAACGACGCAAGCTATATTGAACTACGACAATGACATTTGTTCACATGCAAACTACTGAAGTTGACAAACTTTGAAGATTATCATAAATAAAAACCCATATTTGAAACCCCTCTTGGTGTCATTGATAATGGATGTTTTAAAGCACTACAAATGGGATACGAAGCACCATTAATAGAAGGTTATACATGTAGACCAGTACTACCTAAGCCAATTTCTTAATTATCTGCTGAAGACAGAATAGAGTATGTTACAGAGAAAAAGGCTTATTCAACTCTTATAATGGTACTTTTCGATTGAATTATTCCGTAAGTTCAAATAATACAAAACTTCCAAGGAATTGTGGTAGGCCTTATATACAAGGTGTGCTAGAAATCTTCAATTGAAAGGAAGCAATGTTAAGTTGTCGAATTCGCAGTTCAAGAACTTCAAGTCATTTCCAAATGAAACGGTGCCATAGCTGATTACCAAATATTGTCATTTACTAGTAAAATTGGATCAGTATGAGAATGTATATCCCGATGCTAATATCAAGGATTCCTTGATTATGACATTGTCTAAATCCTGGTCACAACATATAATGGTCTTATTAGAAATCAAAACATTACAAGCTCTTAATCTGAATTATCTCATTGAAAAATTACAAGCAGGGGACATGGAACCTAAAAGTGAAGATATTTCAAATCAAGATCCAAGTTTTTATGGTGGAAAAGCTCTAGTTGGCAAAGATTCATCTACACCAGTATTAACATTCTTCACGAGTGATAATGGTAATCAACAAGGCACTCACCAAGAAAACAACAAAATTTTCAGTCAAGTTCCAATTCATGTTCTAGTACAGGCAATGGTCCATTTTTTAAAAGTTCAAGTGCTTATAATTTTCATCAACCAAATTTTACTATGACAGATGCCGATTAAAATTTTGTTTTTCCATATGCCTCTATGACTTCATAAGAGCTTCTAGTTGCAAACAAGGTAGCCAACAGTGACTTGACGGATGAAGATATGATCAAATCAATCCAAATTATTTTCATATAAAATGGAAAGTGGCTATGATTGTGTGAAGAGTAAAAAGGTACATGCAAAGAACTAGAAGAGACATGCCTAGTTTTGACAACAAGGTAGGATTTGATAAGTCCAATGTGAGATGTTTCAAACGTCGGGAATTTAGGCATTATGTAAAGGAATGTGATAAACCAAAACAATTGTATTCTCCAAATTCAAATTCACAAAGATCTAGTAGCAGCAGCAATAACAGAGATTCAAGCTTTCAAAAGAAATTGGTTCAATTTCCAATACAAAGGATTTGATAGCTCAACATGATGAGGGATTTGAATTGCCAAGCAAGTTCAAGAAGGTCGAATATCATAATAAAGCTTGTTTTACAAAGGTAATTGACAAGGGTACTGATGATAGTGTGATTGAAGAAATGGTTGGGATGATTAAAGCAGTTGTTCAAGATTCAGAAATGAGTGAAGACTTAGAAATCTTAAATGATGCAGATTTAACAGATAATGATGATTCTTTCTCTCATTTCTCAGAAGATCTTTCTTCTCGTGCATTAATGACTCAAATCAATGAGGTAAGTTCTTATTCTACGTATGGTGAGTCATCGGAATATAAGATATACAATAAAGCATTAAGAATGTTGCTAAGATTGAAGGTTTTTATGATCATATAAACGTTTGATTGACGATCTTTCACATGTTAGCGATGCATATAAAACCTTGCTGGAACATAAAATCTTCTAATGTTAAAGAACTTACAATTAAATTTTTGAATAAACAAGACGCAATTCATAATTAAATGATTGAAATTGATATTTTTCATAAAGAACATGCAGAAGCTCAAAGTGAGATTTTGAATTTAAGAAGAAAACTCAACAATTTCAAAAATTCATCGTATATTTTAGAGCATATTTTAATGTTAGAGCCTTTCTTGTTTCAACAGGAGTAGCTTCTTTAAAGTTATGACCATAAAATACCATTGCTGTTACACCCCAATCTACGACGGAAATGCCGGGACGTGAACTGAATGTCACAGCTCACAAGGTTACTATCATGAAAGCGACAATATCTAATTAATTTATTTATTATCAAACAACATTCATATACAACAAAAATAAAGAAAATTACAAATACAAAACCAACTATTCTTGTATATGTTTTATCCTAAAGTCATCTCTATGTGAGGTTCAGTTCGATAAGCAATCCAAATCTATAACCTGCAAATGCGTACAAAATATATGCTTGTCAACAACACATGTTGAGTGAGTAGATCACCAGTTTTAACACAAATAAAAATGGTAATAATATATAATGATATAAGTGAATAAAAAGATAGGCAAAACTGTTATCTATGAGTATAAACAATTAAACCATAGCACATACATAAACAATCAACCATAAAGAAAGGGTTAAACCGTTGTCATGCGAATGGGCATTGGTTACCAAAAATGAGGTGTCGGTGAAACCATTGCCAATGCGATCGGGCTCCGGCCACTACGACAGTCGTATGATCATACTATAATGAGATTATGTTGGACCTCTCTGAATGCGATTCAAGTAAGCAAGTAAGCAAATAGCAAGTAACAGACAATCATTCAATTGATACACAAAACAAATATCACAGTTTGCGTTTGAGAAATAATAAGATAAATAATATGATAAATGGTACGCAAGTGTCCCAAAACATTTGAAAACAAGTAAAATAGAGGAGTGATTACTCACCTGATTAGTAGAACAAAACATAAGTGAGGATGTGAAAATGATTACTCATCTGAAAATGTGTTTTATATAGGAAGGGATCGATCAATCAGGCTTGGGGATGCAAGCGGGTGGTTATTTCTGAGAAACCAGGTATGTCGTTGTCTTGTTGACTCAGGTGACCATCTAGGCATGTTGGGGGTTAATTAATTAAGCTGTACATATTTGAGTTTAAAAAGGTTTCAATGGAACAGGTGGGTCATAGTCATAGATACCTTGCTTTTCTTTTTCTTATATATGGATAATATGTAAACTGGAGAATGTTCTTTTGGAATTTGGATAAAAAATTGGGACAAGTCCGTCATTGTCATAGAAACCTTGCTTTTATCATACGGATAATGTGGAGTCATATTATATAGGGAATATCTTATAGAATAGTAACTAATTTTAAAAGTGTTCCAATTAGGTCACTCATGTATAATATTCTTAAATCGGGTCACAAAATCTTCAAATCGAGTCTCACCGGTTTTTTTGTTTGTCAAGAGAGAAATGGAGGATAAGATGTGGGGGTCGGAATTTGCAATATATGTAGTTATATTTTAAGAAATTAAAAAAACGTTAATTATAATAAAATTCAAAAATAAAAAATAAAACTCACGTCGCCACTCAACGTTAACATAAAAAAAAAAAGATAAAAAGATTTCTTATGTGAAACAAAAAATAAAAACGTTAAAAAAAACATATTAAAACCTTTAATTTAATAAAATATGAAAGTTGAGTGACCTAATTGGAACACTTTTTAAAGTTGAGTGACCTAATTGAAACACTTTTGAAACTTTGTTACTATTCTATAAAATTGCCCCTTTCTTATATGGCTATCTCTTGTAACAATGCTGAGGATTTTTTTGGTGTATTATAACGTGTTTATTGTTTGTTCGTATCACCCACTAAAAGAAGGAATATTTTACCAGATAATGTAAAACATTTAACTCTTAAACCATTATCACAAACACGTTAGGAAAGCCGATTAGAAAGTGTTAAAGCAATTAGGTTTCAAGCTTCGCAAATAAGAGAAGCATTATTGGATTTATATGAGGATATTACTGATTTTAAAACAAAAGATGATGCTAAAATTTTAGCTACGATACATTTTGAAAATTTTTAATTTTTATTAGTGATGGTTACTCGGTATGATATTATGTTTGCTATTAGTATAGTTAGTAAAAACTTACAAGCAAAATTTATGTGTATTGATGATGCTATAAAACAACTAAATGAACTTATTTGTTTTTTTAAAACTTATAGAGAGGAGGGATTTGAAAAGGCTATGACCGTAACTAAACAAATATGGCTAGATAGTGGTATTGAACATGTTTTTCGTGAGAAACGTATTATTCGTAGAAATAAAAATTTTGATCAAAATACTTATATGAAACTTTAAAAACTCCTATCGAATGTTTTAGGATTGATTATTTCTTATACATAGTAGATCAATCTATATCTTCACTGTAGATTTAATCAATTTAAGAGTTTGAAACTATTTTCGGTTTTTTGTTTAGTATAAAAAAGTTAAAATCGTTCGATAAAGAAATTTTAAAAAAGAAGTGTATTAATCTTGAGAATTTTTTGAAACATGATGACAAGGTAGACATTGATGGTTTAGATTTATGGGTCAAGTTATTCTACAAAGGGTCACAAAAATGAGAAGTGTGAGAAGCCATAAATAATTGACATGTGTCAAGTGTTGACCAAAAGGAAAAGGGTATAGAGGTAATTGTATACATTTTCTCTCTCCACATGCAAGGCACATATTAATACCCCCATCATTTTAGAACGTCTATAACTTTTCCGTATGATATTTTTTTAAAAAAATAATTCATCATGATAACAAGCGTTTTTTTATCTTTAATATGAGTATGATTTTGTTATATAAAATTCAAAACAAATATTACGTCATTGTGTCTTTTCGCACACCATTGTGTCTTTTCGCTTATCATTATATCTTTTTTCGTCATTGTGTCTTTTCGCACATCATTGTGTCTTTTTTCGTCATTGTGTCTTTTCACACACCATTGTGTTTTTCGCTTATCATTGTGTATTTTCGCACACTATTGTGTCTTTTCGCTTATCATTGTGTCTTTTTTCGTCAGTGTGTCTTTTCGCACACCATTGTGTCTTTTCGCTTATCATTGTGTCTTTTTGCTTATCATTGTGTCTTTTCGCACACCATTGTGTGTTTTCGCTTATCATTGTGTCTTTTTTCTTCATTGTGTCTTTTCGCACACCATTGTATCTTTTTTCGTCATTGTATCTTTTTGCACACCATTGTGTCTTTTCGCTTATCATTGTGTCTTTTCACACACTATTGTGTCTTTTCGCTTATCATTGTGTCTTTTTTCGTCATTGTGTATTTTCGCACACCATTGTGTCTTTTCGCTTATCATTGTGTATTTTTTCGTCATTGTGTCTTTTCGCATACCATTGTGTCTTTTCGCTTATCATTGTGTCTTTTCGCACACCATTGTGTCTTTTTTCGTCATTGTGTCTTTCCGCACACCATTGTGTCTTTTCGCTTATCATTGTGTCTTTTTTCGTCATTGTGTCGTTTTTTGCGATGGTGTCTTTTCGCACACCATTGTGTCTTTTTATCTAATACATAAAACACAATGCTTAATACATGTTACAATAACTTGAAACGTAAAACACAATGGTGAATACGTATAACACAATTACCTAAAACGTAAGACACAATGGTGAATACGTATAACACAATGACCTAAAACATAAGATTACAATGGTGAATACGTATAACACAATGACTTGAAACGTAAAACACAATGGAAACAACATATTATACAATGACACAATGAACAACAAAAAAACATAATTAAAAAATCACATTAATTTTTTTTTATTTTTATATAACTATATGATACTCATATTAAAGATAAAAAAACGCTTATTATTATGGTGAATTTTTTTAAAAAAATAATGTCGTATGAAAAAGTTATGAAAATTTTAAAATGATGGGGGGAATTGACATGTACCTTGCATGCGCAGTGAGAAAGTCAACAAATGTGGGTTATTACCTTAATGCCATTTCCATCAATTTTTATTTATTAAATTAATCTCAATCATTCAAATCTAACATCAATTGACTAAATTCCTTCTCATCATTCTCATTTTTATTGTCCTTTGTATTTTAACTTTACCCTTAGATTTATTTCAAGAACTAAAACATATTAAATTATATTAAAAAGTTTGATTCTTTTTCGAATGCTTACATTGCTTTATAGAATTGTGTTAACTATTCCTGTAACCGTTGCTTCTACATAACGTAGTTTTTCCAAATTAAAGTTGATAAAAACTTATTTAAGATCTACAATGTTACAAGAAAGGTTAAATGGTTTAGCTCTTTTGTTGAATGAGAAGAACTTTTTAAGAGAAATTGATTATGATTATTTCATTAAACAATTTGCATCTATTAAAGCTAGAAAAATAAATTTCATATAAACATTATTTTTTACCGACACGAAATAACTTTATAAAAAAAATTAACTCCGCCGACTATAAACTTTTGGTTTATTATTGCCGGTCCAAAGCCCGGATAAAGGAGGAGGGTATATACTTAAAAATTTTGACAAAAAGGCCTCAACTTGATAGTTAGCTTGAGCCTCTAAAAACCTTAAGCCGCCACTGCTCATATGTAGCCTTTGCTTTATATTGACACATAGTAACTTAATGCTTTATTGACACATAGTAACTTAAGAACTCGTGTATTACATGAGTTTTAATAATAAAAACTATATAATACATATGTTTTCGTACAAATCCATGCTACAATTTGACGCGTTGCCAAAAAATTATATTGCCTATTATACGAAAAGCGGCTCATTTAATGAAAAATGTTGGGTGTGAATATTATAGATGCGAGTTATATGCTAGTTACATATGTTTTGCTTTGTGATTTCATTATCGTCTGGGTATGTAGTTTTTTGGGGATACGGTGCATGCTTTGGTAGCATCATTCACAACATTAGTTCATGTTTGAGACTGAAGCATCACATTTGAATCTTGTTCTTTGCATATATTGAATATGTAACTATCAATACTGGGGTCTGATTTATCCAGGAAAATCATCGAGGAAACCCATTACTATGGGAAGAACAAGATTTGGTGTTTCATGACCTGACAGGGTCGGCCGGAATGACAAGTTCTACTGGGAATAAGAGAGAAGAGCGGTCCGGTTTAGACGATTGAAACCGGACGGCTAAGGAAATTTAACATGTTAAAAAACTAAAAAAAAATTGCGGTTGTCAGGCATCAAACCTAGGAACTAAAATTTAGAAGATTGAATTTAAGTGTTTCTAACCGACTCTACCAGCGTCTGCTTGTATTGATGTTATGAAAATGATAATTATAAAAGTATATTAGATTTCATAAGATATGATATCATAAAAAAAATAATAACCAAAGTGAGTGCGAAGCTTGGGTTTCGTCACGGCGGTGACCGAAGTCAGATACCTAAAAATTTTCGGGTTGACGATTTGGTTTGAGTCGGAACAAACAATATGACATCTATAAATCTGTATTTTTTTCATTCGTTCAAACGAATGGTCTTACAGTTAAAAAAATACTAGATTATCTTTTAACCAACAAGACCTAAAAGATTCATAAGAATGCGAGAGCCGAGAGGAAGGGTGAGACCTTAGAAGAAGAATTACAAAGCAGCTCGACGACCTTTGAGATTTTTGAATTCCTCAATTATGTTTGTTTAAACAAGGTTTTTATTTTTACAAATAGCCACCTCAATTTTGAGTTTTATAAAAACAAAGTGTAGGTCCCAAACCGACCACGCGAACAGTTTTGCTCTTGATACAAAGTGTCAAGACGGGTTCGGTAAATCAAACGACCGAACATAATTAAACATAAAGATAAGATAGTAATGAACGATCTCGTTGTCGGTTAAAAGATTTGATGTATTGATAGAGAACCGACCCACCCAAGGTGAGCTCCCCTTGGGTAGATGATTTACACCATGAAAAGCACACAAATAAAAGACTACACGTGTTCTATTTATTGCATGGCACATATTCTTCTAGAAGCCTAATCCCGTTGAAGCTAAATGAGCATCTCGAAGCTCTCGTTTCGTGTTCGGTTTTCTCGTCGGCTGACCATTAACATATAACGGGTTTTGTAATTTGATATCGCAAGTTACATTTTTTGGCCTTAACCAAAGCTTTTTACTATATTTTGTAACTTTTGTTTATAAAAACTACGAGGTTTATAAAAAAACAAACTATGAGGATATTATATTTAAAAAAATCAATGGTGACCTGTAGCATTTAGGAAAAATACGTTGAGGATGACCGCACTTAATACCTATAAAAATATTCTAGAAAAATCACGAATTTTACCCTACTAACGGAGAAAACGCAATGACCGGAGCCACCCCGGTCCACACAGATCTTCTCCCCAGATCAAAGTAAATAGTTTTTATTAGAATTTTCAATAATAATGAGTAACTAGGTTAAAAAAAACTAATAAAACTAAAAAACTAATAACACTACGTGAAAATTGACCTTTGGTCACACGAAAAAAGTGTGGTCGTAGGCCTTTAGCCACACACATTTGGTTCAGGTCATATGTGACCAAAGGTCGCTACACTGTGGGTATGATATGGCCACACAAAGTTTTTAGTGGCGTTATGTGGTTATAAGTGTGGCTAAAGGGTACATGCATTAGTTGTTGGCCATCAAAAAGCCTCTCCAATAAGTGTGCCTAAACGGTAGAAAATGGCCACATGACTAGTTACTATGAGTGACCATTGCACGTATAGAGCCAGATGAATTCATTTTTCAGCCACATGAATTTTATAATAATGTGGCCAATAGGGTTGTGTTAAGCGTGCATTGTGACCTATACCGTGTGGATATAGCAAAGCAACGGCCACTTAAATTTAATAATAGTGTGGTTAATTATATCATATAGACACTGGATATTACATTAAAAGTGGCTAAAAATGTTTACTTGCCACTCAAACACTCCTTTGTAGATTATAGTGGGGCTATTGTCTTACCGTTTGTCACACATAATGCTTTTCGAATTTAAAGTGTGGCTAATTTCAAAATTTTCGTCACACATAGTGAGGTATTGTGTGGCTAATCATATCATATAGACACTGGAGGTTATTGTCAATTTGGCTAAAAGTGTGAATTTGCTAGTCAAACACTCTGTCACACCCTCAATTTTCGACTAACGGGGTTTTATCGTGAGGCGCGTGACATACCAGGATCTAGCCATGTGTCATAAAGATCAACCAATTTATAATGGAAAGTATTTAATTATTATTGCTCATCATAAATGAGGTAAGTACATTTACAATAAAGTTGTTACATTTGCGAAAGCGTATAATTTATGAAAAACACTTAAAAACCCATAGTGCGTGTCAAGATGCCCAGACAGAACATTTCATTAAAGACTCCCAGCATAATTCGATGCTTAGTGGGATCCGTGCATCCTAGACTCATTTCAACTTCGCACGTGCACCTTAAACACTTGAGAAAGACATGCAAAAACGGGTCAACACAACGGTTGGTGAGTTCACAGGTTTGAATTTTAAAACAAGTTTGTTAAACAAACCATTAGTAATACCGCTAGTTAATTACCCTAGCAATCATGTTACATTAGTGTGTGTTCCATTGTGACCGAGACTGACTTGTTAGTTTGTTTGCCACCCACGGAGTCTAATATAAGACTAATACATATTGCGTTCCTAGTAAATGAAACGCCCGGCGACTCCCTCAACCGAGAGCCCCGAGGGTGTTCGTCAAACCCAGTAGTACTACCTTTCATTACCGAGCCAATGTACAATTGTTAACGGTCCAATGTGCATGGGGGACTTCAGTTTTAAGTGCACTATGTACCCATTAGGTATTAAAAAGTCTACAATATCTAAAACAGTTTTGTATGTTGCATGCTTTCCCCCCAAAAGAAGTAAGTAAAAAGTGGGGTAGTGAAACTCACCTCGAATGCGGTTCAAATTGAAAGTCAACTGCTTAAGTGAAAGTTGTTTAGTGCCGAAATCATACAAGCACTATAAGTATCTGCTAAGCGATTCCTAGAACCCTTAGTATCCAAACAATTCCCTTGTTTATTTACAATTTGAACAAAGTTTGACTTTTTGTTGACTTTGGCCAAAGTTTGACTTTTCGTTGACTTTAACCAAAGTTTGACTTATTGTTTGAGTTTTGACCAAAAGGTCCAAGTTGTTGGCTGTTGACTAAAAAGTCTACTAAAAATTGAGTTGTATTGACCGTTAACCAAAACGTTGACCATTGACCAAATTGTTGACATTTGACCAAAATGTTGACCGACGGCCCGTTGACGACTTTTGACCAATATTCTAGACTTTGAATGATTACATGATGTTCCTAGTCACAATTTAACAGTAATCAAGTAATGTGCACTTAGCCACTTTTCATACAATCTTATGACTAAGTCTAACTTCTACCACATTCAACACTTCACAAGTAAAACTAACCACTTATTCAAATAGTTCTAAGTTGACCCATAAAGTCAAAATCCAATTTACCACAATCATTCTATTACAAACTACAATTATTTTTACTAACCAATATGCTAATCATCCTTAACAAGTTTTCAATCATCAAAACTGATTTTTCCAACCAACCAAAACTTGTGATTAAATTACCAAATAATTCACACATATTATTTCAAGTATTAGGTATAATATATATTTTTCTTATAATTTTACAATTCACCAAAACATACAGAATATTCATACTCTACAACAACCTAATTTCAGTCTCTATTTTAACACAGTAGAACACAAATATTTGTCAAAAATTATATCTTTGTCCAATTGATACAAGACCAACTGGATTAAATTCCAACTTCAATTTATAACATTCCAGAAGTGGAATCATACCCATATCTATTTTTAATATCAAGTTATGCAATTTATAACACAGCTCAGAAAATGTATCATTCAATCAGGATTGCACCCCGATTTTATAAATTAATAAAACCTAGTCAAACCAAGTCCAAAAATTACTATTATTTACTATTTGAAAACTATATTCAACTTAATTAATCATAGAATCAAAAAATCAATCAGAAACACAAACTTATCATCAAGTTATTCAACATACAATCTAAGACACAGAATTTGTCAACAAGCAGATTCAAACCACATATCACAAAAATCATGATTTTTACATATCTATGATCCTGAATCACTAAGGGACCATTTTATATGATCAAAACACATCTTTTTATTTCTCATACATATTTTATTACAAAGATTTTAAGGGTTTTCATATCAAGAAATAAATAAAACAATTTTAACATGTAGATTGTCAAGTTTATCGTATTTCGTTTTCTTATGATTTCATGTGCTTGGATACGTTCATACTGACAATCCCAAATCAAAGTAAAGTAAACAAAACATATAAAACATGCTTACTTTCGTGTTTCATCAATGATGACTCCAAAAACCATGATTCAAGAATCACCAAAATCAATTGTATGTATGTCTAGGGAGGAGTTTTAAAGAAAGTGTTGTTTAGAGAGAAAAATGTGATGTGTGTGTGTAGTGTGGATTTCGGCCAAGGAACGAGAAAAGGAAGAGAAAAGGTTTTCAAATCAAAGGTTGTGTAATAAAAATCTTATTAAAAATATATTAACTCTCATTTACATCAATTTAACTACTATTAATCAATAATAAACTTCAGATTAAGACTTTTATTTAATAACATGTATCATGTAACATTTTTAATACAAGTTTACTAGGCATAACATAATCTAAATTTCATGGTACATTTTAATAATTAACATGTACATGTAATATAAGATGCATATAACAATCATTCTTGACCATTTATTACACATAACATACATATAGACATGTAGCATATGACATGTAGCATGTAACATATATTACCATTGTTCATAATGTAACATGTTACAAGTAGTGTGTAATATATATCACATTAGTTTATGGTGTAACATGTTACAAGTAGTTTGTAATATATATCACACTAGTTTATATAACACGTAACATGTAGCACTTAACATTTTGCCTACCATATGTATCATAACATTTGTAACAAGTTATCATATTTCATATAATATGTATCACAACATTTATAACAAGTTTATTATTTTAATTAACAGCACGTGTTATTGTTGTTAGGCCGCCAACGACTCAAACAAACTCATGTGTGTGATTATGCGACATGTGACATGCGACATGGATGCTAGTTTTCTGACTGAGTTAACAAAATTAACCGAGTTTAGTTAACGGGGTTAACCTAAAAATGCCGGGTGTCACATCATCCCCTTGTTGAAAGAATTTTCGTCCCAAAAATTAATATGCTACTAAGTACACCAGTCGACTTTCGTCTATGTGTTTGGTCTTGGTAAATTCAGTCGACTTCATGTCTATATGTTTGTTCACTG
Source organism: Bidens hawaiensis (assembly GCF_021521415.1). Taxonomy (NCBI): domain Eukaryota; kingdom Viridiplantae; phylum Streptophyta; class Magnoliopsida; order Asterales; family Asteraceae; genus Bidens; species Bidens hawaiensis. The sequence goes on along the minus strand of NW_027495777.1, from coordinate 100,408 downwards.
TACATTCAGTACCTCAGTAGACTTTCAGTCTATATGTTTGTTCACTGTACATTCAGTATGTGAGTAGACTTTCAGTCTATATGTTTGTGCCACTAATATCTGGGCAGTTTTACTCGTATTAAAGCAAAATTTTTCATTTGTCACATCATCCCCTTGTTGAAGAAATTTCATACTCGAAATTTTGATTATGATATACGTAAACTATAACCATAGTTTCTTGATAGTGAAAGCGTCTTAACGCTTGACAGTATAAACAAATAGGAAGTGCTGAGACTAACGATTTTAATGTTGTTGGGAACCAAATGAGATTCAAGTATTCACTTGATTAGAGATATAAAAATAAACCGAGAGGTTTGTTATAAAAATATCCGATAAATGTTTGTAAAAGTTGATGCATTCAACGATGACTTTTTAAGACCTTAGGGAAACCATGTTAATATAAACATCCATTTTTACGGAAATGACAAAATTTCAAAAGTAGTAAAGGAGTTGAGTCTCAATAGTTCAATCTCATTTCCAGATAAGCTCAGTAATATACGGCTATCATTGTGGAAGTGATACAAATGTTAAGGATTTAGAAAATAAGGCTTCTATAGCTCAAGGAGATGGTGATTCATAAAGATGAATTTGTATATAAAAGTTTCATTTACCGATCAAGTCCGACTATCGAGCGAAGAATATTAATACGTCTTGTTTCTTATTTTGGTCAATATGGTAATCTGAATTCATGGAACTCAATAATGAGGACGCTTGTAACAGGTTACAACATCCCAAAGATGTTCATAAGATTCGGATCACTATTAGGTTGATTAGCCAAGGTTGAGTTTCCTCTATTCCACACGAGGAACCATTAGAAAAATATACTACGTGCCCAATTGAACTATGATTTAGAAGTCCTTTAACTTTTTCTTAAACTATGGCAGCTAGCGCTCTCTTAATCAGGGAGGTATGGTTTATTGAATTGGATTGTTCTCAATATAGTTAAGGTAGTAAAGTTTCGTGAAACGATTGTGTTCAACATAAATTTGAGGTTCATGGCGTGGACACGAAGGACATGTGTCCCGAATCAAAGTGCTGATGAAACTGCTCGAACCAGAATTCCTATCAAAGTAATTTGGTTAAAATCAAAAGTTCTCCACTTCTAAGATCACGTGATTTGGAGATACCAAAGGAGTTACTTTAAGTGATCGAAGAGAGAAAAGAAAAAAAAATCAAGGTGAGTGTTGAATACATTCATTAATAATTGATGCTTTATCAAGGTTCAGAAACGAGACGAGCTCTTCCACTCCTAAACAATGGAGTTAACCTTCCGGAAGGGATAAAATGACATTTGAACCAAACAAGTCGGTGTTATAATCATTTTAACTGAATGAAGTCCCAAATTAGGTATCGTTTTGAATATTCGGGAAATATCAAAGACTTGCCATATTTGAATTGAAAGGAATGGTCAAAGGTTTTCTTTCCTCTTTATTGTTAATACCCATGATTACAGAGGATTGTGTGTTTCCAGTCAAACGAATTATGATTACCCCAAATGGTGTTGCATCCAATAGGAGTTCAAGATAAATTAATCATGGAAAACATGGAAATTAGCTCCCATCTTCAATGAGGTTTCTAATTGTTTGAAACAAGTCAAACGTCTTCCGATGTTTGTATTTGTCTGGTCTCAAGGACATGATATGTTTTAGCCTAAGTGTTTTTCGCTATCACTGAGAATGAGAGGCGTTGTTCAACGTTAACGACGTTTAACCAAATGCAGAATGCATATCCAATGGGTTATTTAATTGAGACTGACCTTAACTAGTTCCAAGTATCGAAAGAAAAGACGTCATCAACTAGCTCGGTTAGTAGGTTTAGTCATTAGGTCGGATGGGCATTTAATGTATCTTATGTAGGAATGCTAATCATCAGTCACAATGAAACGATTTCCCCTGCCCTCTTCTCTAGCGGGCATTGTGGTTCAAGTCCAACATCGAACAAGGCATATTTAGAAAATATCTCTCCTAACGAGAGCGGATCGTTTCTAGGTCGTAAGGTAGCTCTTGTCTCTCCACTTTGGTGTGAATACCGATTCTGGTTAAAGCGAATATAACTATGCTCAAGGTAGGAAAGTCGGTTAGTGATGTCCCTAACATAACATACCATTAGCGTTTATATATAGGATGTACCAAAACTAACTCACCACACTAATAGCACATCTTCGGTGGTTCTCATTACCAATCCTAACCAAACTGTATCTTCCCAGTGTCAAGTGTAACTAGTAAATTTCTCTTCTCCACTTTAGGCAAGAAAAGATGAGGATATGTTTTCCATCTAAGGTAGACCAATATGAATCCATATGAATACTTGGATGGATGGTTACTCGTCGTTCCTTTTGAGTTACGGATCTGAGGAGGGTTTTGATGATGAATGGTCTTACGCCAACTGACATGCTATCTAGTCCTCAGTCGGGCGGTATAAGGTACTTAGGGAATAGAAATACGTTGTTTCTTAAACTTTGTTCCTAGGGGAAATAGAAGCCATAATGAGGACACGGTTATTCGGGATTCATTCAAATTAAGGTTCGTCACAGGCGAAGTCATTTTCAGAGGTTGATCGTCTATTGGATAGTATGTCAATCACTTTGCTATTTGTTTACTAAAAGAAAAGTTTAACCAAATGTCTCGTCAAGGTCATACTTCGTTGTTCTATTGAAGTTTAGGTTTGGTATTTATCACTTCGTTATGTACGTGCAAATTGATGGCATTAGCGGCTTCAACTAACAGGGTTTTATCGTGAGGCGCGTGACATACCAGGATCTAGCCGTGTGTCATAACGAACAACCAATTTATAATGAAAAGTATTTAAATATTATTGCTCATCATAGATGAGGTAAGTACATTTACAATAAAGTTGTTACATTTGCGGAAGCGTATAATTTATGAAAAACACTTAAAAACCCATAGTGCATGTCAAGACGCTCAGACATAACATTTCATTAAAGACTCCCAGCATAATTCGATGCTTAGTGGGATCCATGCATCCTAGACTCATTTCAACTTCGCACGTGCACCTTAAACACCTGAGGAAGACATGCTAAAACGGGTCAACACAACGGTTGGTGAGTTCACAGGTTTGAGTTTAAAAATAAGTTTGTTAAACAAACCATTTAGTAAGTAACGTTGTAAAAAATAAAGCATGAATAATGTATGCATTAGTAATACCGCTAGTTAATTACGCTAGCAATCATGTTACATTAGTGTGAGTTTCATTGTGACCGAGGCTGACTTGTTAGTTTGTTTGCCACCCACGGAGTCTAATATAAGACTAATGCATATTGCGTTCCTAGTAAATGAAACGCCCGTCGACTCCCTCAACCGAGAGCCCCAAGGGGGTTCGTCAAACCCAGTAGTACTACCTTTAATTACCGAGCCAATGTACAATTGTTAACGGTCCAATATGCATGGGGGACTTCAGTTTTAAGTGCACTATGTAGCCATAAGGTATTAAAAAGTCTACAGTATCTAAAACAGTTTTGTATGTTGCATGCTTTCCCCCCAAAAGAAGTAAGTAAAAAGTGGGGTAGTCAAACTCACCTCGAATGCGGTTCAAATTGAAAGTCAACTGCTTAAGTCAAAGTTGTTCTAGTGCCTAAATCATACAAGCACTATAAGTATCTGCTAAGCGATTCCTAGAACCCTTAGTATCCAAACAATTCCCTTGTTTATTTACAGTTTGAACAAAGTTTGACTTTTTGTTGACTTTGACCAAAGTTTGACTTTTCTTTGACTTTGACCAAAGTTTGACTTATTGTTTGACTTTTGACCAAAAGGTCCAAGTTGTTGGCTGTTGACTAAAAAGTCCACTAAAAATTGAGTTTTATTGACCGTTGACCAAAATGTTGACCATTGACCAAAATGTTGACATTTGACCAAAATGTTGACCGACGGCCCGTTGACGACTTTTGACCAATATTCTAGACTTTGAATGATTACATGATGTTCCTAGTCACAATTTAACAATAATCAAGTAATGTGCACTTAGCCACTTTTCATACAATCTTATGACTAAGTCTAACTTCTACCACATTCAACACTTCACAAGTAAAACTAACCACTTAGTCAAATAGTTCTAAGTTGACCCATAAAGTCAAAATCCAATTTACCACAATCATTCTATTAAAAACTATAATTATTTTTACTAACCAATATGCTAATCATCCTTAACAAGTTTTCAATCATCAGAACTGATTTTTCCAACCAACCAAAACTTGTGATTAAATTACCAAATAATTTACACATATTATTTCAAGTATTAGGTATAACATATATTTTTCTTATAATTTTACAATTCACCAAAACATACAGAATATTCATACTCTACAACAACCTAATTTCAGTCTCTATTTTAACACAACAGTACACAAGTAGGGCTGTTCACGGTCCGGTTTTCGCGGTTTTTTGTCAAACCATAAACCAACCCGTTGGTAACGGTTTTTGATTTATGTAAACCAAAACCAAACCTTATAACTTTTAAACCGAAGCAAACCAAACCAAGAAGATATAAAATAATGAACTAATATATTACCCGAAAACGAGCAAACATAGGAGCGATCACATTCTTTGGCACCATTCTGAATGTAGCCCAATGTTAATCATAGTGCTCGATTAGTATTTTTATGATATTCCTATATATGAATCTCATGACTCGCAAACCTATAATATTGAAATACCCAAATAAGTATATTTGTAACATAAATAATGAAAATGTTAAAACTAAAAACATACCTATCCCAAATCTTTACGATAAATTTCTTCCCAGAGGTATCCCGAGGCACGATAGATGACGTGTCTCCCACAAGTATACATTTATAGACCATCAACATCGCCACTACCAACACCATCCTCATGTGATCCACCAAGTGATGCCCCAGCATGATGGTTTTTACCCTTCCTAGTTACCGTGGTACGTCCATGCATAGCCCGGCGTCTATCACGCACAATCACATTAGACATAATGTATACACAAACACAAACTTGAATCGACGACTCGTTGATGATAATAATCAATGTCAACTGTAAAAAAAGTCCTAACATGTATTCACACATCGTATCATGGCAAATCAACCAAACATTCATCATACAACTTAACTTATGATCACTTAGTTCACGAGACAGATTATAGCATGTACAAACTGATTTTATTCACTAAGAAAAGATTAAGTATAAATTGTACAAACTATACCACAGTAGAATATATGAATTAGGTTTCTCAAACAATTTTATTATATTTTACTGATGCATACAAAACTCACAATAGTTCAACCATTACAGATATGTACCAACAATTCAGCAGATTGCACAATAAACACTTGTTTAATGGTTCTATCAACTCATTAATCTAAATTGTGCAAGACCAAATGGTTTGTCTTCAAAAACTCATAATACTAATTTTCAGAAATATAACCAACCCGTTTGGTTTTGTCATTAGGGAGTTATGGTGTCGGAAAGACATACCAGAATATAACTCCCCGAATCAGCTTTGACCAGTGTTTTTGTAAAATCATAAAAACTATTCAAAACTCGTTCAAAAATTACAAACTTTACCTTTATGGAAACTAGACTCATAGTACTATATCCTAGACTCAATAATCGTTCAATAATCATCGTTTAACATTAAGTTACATATCAATAAATAAATAAAAACGAATCTGTCAGCAAACTGTTGTCATCAAAACTCAAAACCTAACAATTACAAGTGAAATACATACCTTTTTAGAGATGAAAGAAGATGTACTAAGCTTCAATTACAAGTGAAATACATACCTTTTTAGCAATGAAAGAATATGTATTAAGCTTCAATTACATGAAATAACACTTAAAATTGAAAATCCCCAAACTTGGTTCTTAAGGTTCTTCACACTCAACACGAATCCAGCAAAAATCGAGATAGAATTGATGGAAACCGACACCACATGTGAATTCCTCTCACAAAAATAATAATATAGAGCCCGAAATCAAATGATTTGGTTAAGAATTGAGTGAGTTAGAGAATTAAGGATGAAGTATTATAGTGGGTGTAGAGAGATGAAGAATAAGAATAAGAAGGAATGAAGAAAAAGAAAAAAAGGTAGGTTAAATATGTGGTTAAATTAAATTTAAAAATGGGAGGGTAATTCAAAATTTTTTGAAGAAAAAGAGAGAGTGAATTTAATTTGAAATTTTGAGGGAAGTGAAATTAATAGAAACTAGATAGAATTCATTTTGTTTATTTTTAATAATTAAAATAAAGAGTTGTTAGTGTGTGTGTGTGTGTATATATATAACAACTAATTAAACCTTAAATAATATAAGAAATTGTATCTTAAATATAAGAACATATAAAATAAATACAAGTGATATTTATAGTTGCTCTAAAAGAGTTGTATAAGAGTGTAGTAATCAGTGTTAACGCCCAATAAACCATACGTTCATTAGTGGGTCATACTAGTTCTTGATCGGTGTTAGTGTCCCATTATAGCATTTATCATGTCACAGTTGCTCTAAAAGAGTTGTATAGGAGTGTCGTTAGTCATGGTTAGCTGTTAACGCCTGAAACACACCATACTTTCGTCAAAAGGCCTTATTTGGCTATCATTAGTCATAGTTAGATGTTAATGTCCCTTGGTTACGTAATAGTTGCTTTAAGAAGTTTTTATAGGACTATCATTGGTCATAGTTAGATGTTAATGCCCAAAACATGTCATACATTCATCAATGGGCCTTGATTGGTATTAGTGGCTATTATAGAATCTATCATGTCCTCGTTGCTACAAGAGGGTTTTATATGAGCGTAGTGAGCCATAGGCATGTGTCAACGCCCAATAACATGTCATAATTTTATTAATGGGCTATATTGGGCCTTGATTGTTGTTAATGGCCAGTATGGTCTCTATCATGTCATAATTATGTTAACAGGTTGTATAGGAGTGTAGTGAGTCATAGTTAGCCGTCATACTCTGCATTAATGGGGCGCTTGGGCCTTGATTGTTGTTAGTGACCCATTGTAGTCTCTATCATATCATACTTTCTCTAAAAGGGTTGAATATGAGTTTAGTGAGTCATAGTTTGGTTAACGCCCAATAATATGTCATAATTTCATCAATGGGTTGTGGCCCATTATAGCCTTTATCACATCATAGTTGCTCTAAGAATGTTGTATAGGAATGCCATTAGTCATAGTTAGATGTTAATGGCCGATAACATGTGATACTTTCATCAATAGGTCTTATTGGGCCTTGTTGGTGTTAGTGACCCATTATAGCCATTTTCATGTCATAATCGCTTTAATGGGTCATATTAGGGCTTGAAATCTCTTAGTGGCCTATTATGGCATGTGATATGTAACATTAAATATTTAAGGGTTATATCGTGTTATAGGAAGTCATATTAGACCATAATAGACAAAAACAAATCATACATGTCCTAATGGACCATATTGGGCCATGTAATCTTTAATGCCCCATTATGCATATAATTTTAGATTGTGTCTTAAGAGGTATAACCCGCCTAACCCGTCGATATACATTAAACATAGGGGTGTCAAATAGGTTGGATTGGGTCGAAACGGGTTATGGGTCGAAACGGTTTATGGGTTGAAACGGGTCAGGGTCGGAACGGGTCAATTAAAAAAAGGGTTGTTATGGTTCGGGTCGGAATGGGTCAGGGTCAAAAGGTTCGGGTCATTAGGGGTCCGGGTCAAAATGGGTCAAGGTCGGAATGGGTCAAAACGAGTTTCGGGTCGTTTTTTTAACAAGGACAACGAAGGAAATGTTTTAGTTTATTTACTTTTTCCGTTTTTTATTTATATTTTGACTTATGATTTTTTTTTATTATTTTTGAATATTTTTTAAATTGTCTCTTAATAGGCACAACTCGCCTAACCCGTCGATATACATTGAACATAGGGGTGGCAAATGGGTTGGGTCGAAACGGGATAAGGTCGAAACGGGTCAGGGTCGGAATTGGTCAATTAAAAAAAGGGTTGTTATGGTTCGTGTCGGAACGGGCCAGGGTCAAAAGGTTCGGGTCATAACGGGTCTGGGTCAAAATGGGTCAAGGTCGGTACGGGTCTAAACGGGTTTCGGGTCGTTAAAAACTAAAAAAGTAAAAAAAAAAACAAAAAAAAAACAAAAAAAAAAACTAAAACCTATTCTCCCGTGTTAACGTTCAGCATAAACAACTGAGAAATGAGACAAAACCGAAACCCAAATCGTCGAGTACAAACACTCGTGTTGGCTCGTTTAAGCAATTTTCAGTTTGTTTCAACACTTAACAGCTCGTTTTATAACAAACAGCATGTTAAACAGCTCGTTTCAGTGAGTTTTCAGTTCGTTTCAACACTTAACACCTCATTTTTTATAGCAAACAACATGTTAAACAACTTGTTTCAGCGAGTTTTCATTTTGTTTTAGCACTTAACAGCTCGTTTTTACAGTAAACAGCATGTTAAACAGCTCATTTCAGCGATTTTTCAGTCCGTTTCAGCACTTAACAGCTCGTTTCGGCACTTAACAGATCGCTTCAGCGCGTTTTGACCAATTTTGCAGCAATTCATCAATAAAAATCAGCAGTTCAGCTCGTTTTGCCCGTTTCAGTAGGTTATATAACCAATACTTCCAAACGTTTTGTGTTTTCAATCCAGAAAACAAGTATAGGCAAACGTTTAGTGTTTTCAAAACCAGTATGTAAGTATGTCCGTGTTTTCAATCCAAAACCTGGTGTCGCGTGTAATAAAGTTTTCTCAAAACCAAATGAATGCATTAGACTCACTAACTGTTACCTAGTACAAGTGTTTTAAGTTATGAGAATATGTTCAACAACACATGACTCTAAGACCCACGTATGAACTCACACACAAACACAAACTTGACCCGACAAATCGTTGGTGATAATAAGTAATGTCAATAGTACCAAAGTCCTTAAATGTATCCACACATCATATCATAGCAAAGCAACCAAATATTCATCATACAACTTAACTTATGATCATTCAGTTCACGAGACAGATTCTGGCATGTACACACTTATTTTATTCACAAAGAAAAGATATAGGATAAATTCTACAGAATTTACCACAGTAGGATATATGAATATGGTTTCTCAAACAAATTTTATTATATTTTTCTCATGCATAGAAAACTCACAATAATTCAACCAGTACAGATAGGTACTAACAATTCAGCAGATTGCGCAACAAAAACTAATTTAATGGTTCTATCAACTCATTAAACCAAATTGTGTAAGACCAATTGGGTTATCTTTTAAACTCATAATACTAAGTTACAGAAGTAGAACCAACCCGTTTGGGTTTGTCATTAGGGAGTTATGGTGTCCGATAAATGGACCAGAATATAACTTCTCGAATCAGCTTTGACATATGTTTCTGTAAAATCATAAAAGGTATTCAACACTCATCCAAAAATTACAAAATTTACCTTTCTGGAAACTAGACTCAGAATAATATATCCTAAAATCAAGAATCGATCGATAATCATTGTTTAACATCTAGTTACAAACCAATCAATAAACGAGAATGAATCTGTCAGCCAACTGTTCTCAGCAAAACTCAAACCCTAACATGTTTATGACATCTCTAGGGTTCTAATTAATCATGTTAAAAACCTCCGTTAGATCTGATCGTAGGATGGTTGATGAAGTTGGAGCAAGAATAAAAGTGATGAAGAAGAATAATGAGCTTCAATCGATGTTTATGGATCAGGTTTGTAATTGGGAGGAGGCCGAAGATGATGGTCACATGAAGCATAAAGTGTGGCCATTAACTAATAATAGTCACATTTGTTGTTTTCTCGTCACCATTAGCTTTTAGCCACACATCAAATATTATAAGTGACTATCAAATAATGCTTTATAGTTACATAAACATTTAAGTGTGACCATATATCTTAGCTTTTAGCCACATATGAAATAATTAAAATGTAACCATTGAATGTTAATAGTCACACGTTTTGTTTTAATGTCACCGTTAGCTTTAAGTCACACATAAAAGCATATAAGTGGCTAACAAACAATGTTATATGGTCACATTGACCCGGAAGTGTGACAATATGTATTAGCATTCAGCCACATCATTAAAACCTATTATGACCATAGATCACATTCGGCCACACTTTTCTAAGTGTAGCTAGTAACTGTCACACTTTTTTTGTTGTGTGGCTAAAGGTTTCGACCAGCTGTGTACATGTATGTTTTTTAGTGACACGACCAAACATGTGTGGCTAAAGCTCCGAACATGTGTGACTAAGGTTCAGAACATGTGTGTTTTTGTCACATGAACCAAACATGTGTGGCTAAAAGTTCTAGCAGGTGTGTTTTTTTGTCACGCAAATAAAAGTTGTGTGGCTGAAACTATGATTGGTGACCTTTAGCCACACATTTAATCTGAAGTGCAGCAAACCAATTTCAGCTCATGTTTGGCTAAAGCCCTTTTTTCACGTATTGTAATAACGAGTCACTAGGTAATAAGACCCGTCGCGTAGTGACAGTGCCGTGTCACGAAATTAGTTGCTATCGATAAGTTTCTTAACGGTAACGACAATATAACAGGCAAGTTTCGGCTATGAGCACATGGGAATTCGGCCGATATCGACAACATCGAAACTAAATCTTTAAGCATAAATTAGTAAATTTCAAAATATAACATAAAACAATTTAAAAGAAAGAATAAACATAAATGAGTAAATTCTAGAAAATAACATAAAATAATTAATATGAAAATAAAAAAAGGTTAACGTAACCATATCTAGGGTTGTGTTTGTTTTTGCTTATAAGGTCTACAAGAAGTCTATGTCTGCGGGCGTGCAGACATAAGCTCTTGAAGACGGTTTGTTTTTTTCTTAAAAAAGATCTGAAAAATACTTTTATAGTCTTAAAAAATAAGCTATTGTTCAACTTCTTCACACATCTTCACACCCACCTTCTTCCTACTTCACACCCCTTATACAAATCACTACATCCTTAATTACATACCCATTATCAAATTCATCTATGATACGGTTTCACCTTTCACTTCCCTCCTGAATAACCGTTTTCTCTCCGGCACCGACGACTTTCGGAAACTCCGGCATCCACATCGGTATGTGTCTCAGTCTTAGTCTTGCTAGAAAATCGTACCGACGGCGAGCCTATACTCTGTATCGGCGGTGGAGTTAGCGAATATAGCAGCGGACTTGGCTAACGATTAAATACACGCCACGGTGACTGAGGCAAGGGTTTTAAGACCTGACGACTTTTTTGAGTTTGGCGGTGAAGATGTCGTCTTTGTTTCGGAGTCAGACCATGTCGATTTCAGATGTGGAGGCTGGAGATGATGGGTGGTCGGAGGCTAGGCGAGAATTGGGTGGTGGCATGGATGGAAACTGGTAGTGGTGAGTTTGAATGGGTGGAGAGGGCTTTGGTGTGGGGGGTTGAGATTGAAACTGAGATTGAAAGAGATGGGTTCGAATGATTTGCAGAGGAAATTCATTTGAACAGTTCATATTGAGAAGGGAATTGGAAGTTTGAGATAAACAAGTGCTTGAAATTAGAATAGTATATTTCAGGTAGTATTCCTCTATTTTTTTATTTTTTTTTGGCTCCTTTTATATTTCATAGAAACATCCAAACGATTTACAATGAAGTGGCAGGTAAGCGGGCAACAAGCCGCGCCGCAACCCCCTTTTGGATAGCAAACCCAGTCCGACTAAAAACAAAGTTTTGATTCTTATGGGCTGATACGTTACTATACACAACTTTCTGAACCCTATTTCATATTTGAGCTGCTTCGTTTTGGAGGTTGTAAAAACCGATTAATCCTAATGAATTTAAGGTGCTGTTTGTTTGTTGAGACACGAAATCAGACATGAATCAAACCATATTATATTTTTAGATTGTGATACGAATATCCGGTGGATAAATTTATGCAGACGATATCACATAGTTTATAAAACAAACAATATTATATTTTTAGATTGTAGACCTTCAGACCACATTTTCAGTTGCAGACATGAAATCAGATGAAATCAGATTATAGATAGTTTTTGTCTTCAAAATCAAACATCACCCTAGTGTCGCCACGTAATCTAAAAGGTCATCGTGACACCTTCACTATGAGTATAAAACTAGGTACTACACCGACGTTGCGTTGGGCTGATAAAAAATTGTGTGTTGTTATGGCGCACTGACACGAATTTATTCAGCTTTAGTTTACGGCACTTAAGCGAAACAAAAAAAAAAACAAATTAAGCAGCAAAACTCGATGCGAAACAAAACAAAATTGAGATGGGGTTAAGTACCGATGCAAATTCAGTCAGTATCGAAAGTGATGGTGTTAAGAAAAAAAAACTACGAAGAACTAAAAATAATAATAACCAACGCACTGCGTCACGAACCGATGCGAATTCAGCTAGTTACTAATAATAGTAATAACCTTAAAACTGAAAAAACAAAAGAAAATAAATTACTTCATAAAAAAGAAAAAAAAAGGCGGACCACTAAGTGCCATAAGTGGCTTGTTAACATGTAACAAGATTAACATATAAAAAAATATGTTAAAACATCGTTTATTCGATCAGTAAAGCCCGTGCATTGAAATCCTTGATCGTTGTCAGTCTCGGGTGTTGAAGCAAATTCGGCCGGTTTCGGACCATAGTTCAAACAAAAATAAAACAATAAAACATTTGTTCGGTAAAATAAAACCCAAGTGTTATCGGTCCGAGCGTTGAGGCCATAAATTGACGTGAATTTGATTGGTTTCGATTACGTTAATTACGGTACCGAAATTAAATAAAAAAACATAAACAAACAAAAATAAAAACGAAGTAACCACCATGAGATTCAAACGTGCGAAGTAAGAAACCCACACTAACACAACTATTAGCATTTTGCCATCACAAAAATCTGGTAGTGGACGGAAATAGTTGCATTTAAAGTCAAGATAACTTTCATATAAACAATTTGTGGCATTGACATTCTTTTTTTTATCTTTTATATATATATATATATATATATATATATAATATAGTGTTTATATATAATAAAGGCTAGAACTTTCATAAACGATAAATTATTTTTCCCCGGAGAATTCGTGCACTCGGTATATTATTTCTAAATTGTTTCATTATTCATCAAAGTTGCTTTAAAATAATATGAATAGTGTTTAGTTGAAGTTTATTAAACTTGTTCACATTTAGGCCTGACTTCAATTCCTTGAATGATAAGACCACCTTTTAGATGATTACCCTTCACTTCGCTTAAATTCATTTTCACCATCTCACATTTTTCTCCTACAAATAATTCTCCAAGTTCGATTTCCATCCATCCATCTCCTCTCTTACTCGGTCGTCGACAATCTCCTTCCACTACCCGTTTATCCATCACTTGTCTCCGGTTCATGAAAAACAACGTTTCTAGCTGTTGTTTTCGCTCGTCTAGAGGGCATAAATATGATTTATTGGTAACCGGGCATGTATCGTTTGAGATAGATGTCTCACACGGAATAGAATCTAACCCGAACGAACAATCAGAAACCTTAACTACAAGATAAGCAGCATATGCCGTGTTAATAGAAAAATCTTCGGTTTGTATTCGTCCTTCAATTTCCATGTTGGATATTGTTTTCAGCTCAACTACCTCAGAAAACCTACAGAATTAACGAAATGTGAATGAGCTTCAATCTAGTATTTAAATATTGACACCTTAATAATTAAAATTAGTAAGATCTAAAATTTTGAATAACCTTGATGTAGAGTTGGCAGTCCAAGTCCAATGATTTGGTTCATTACTTAAAGAAATGGATAGTGCTCTTGCTGAGAGAAAACAACTCTTTCTCCCACTTGCTTTGTCTAGTGAAAAGCTCTACATGGATTAAACAAGTCAAAAAGTCAATACTTTAATCCCAAACAATGAACTCTTTACAACGTGGAGAGAATAATTAACAAGCATAAGCTTACCCTGATTCCACCATCTATGAGAATCCAACCACAAAGCTGGATAAACAGTTCTTTCTTGGAAGTAAAGTTGAGTTGAGTGTGTGATCTCGAAAGAATACGAAGGATGTCGAATGGCAAGAATCTGTCCCAGGCGATATCGGATTCTGCAACGGACCGCAAGGTAGAAGATACAAGCATAAATGTACATGCATCTGGTGGAGACGTGAGAGATAAAACTGTGGAAATACAGTCTTCAGGCAACATGTTCAATCTGGTGCCCATTTTAAGGTTGTAAGATTTATAAAATGGAAGGTGGTTAATTTGTGGTTGTGCCTTGTGTTTGAAGGTTGGTTATATCAATCAATCATACCCAGTAAAATCCCACCGACAGTAAAGCTATAAGTTGGGTCTGGGGAGGGTGGGATGTAGGCACACCGTACCTCTATCCAAAGGAATAAAGAGGTGGCTTCCAGAGAGACCCTCGGCTCTAAGTACATGTGTATGAAGCAAAATAAAGGAAATCAAAGTTTAACAGCTATATAAAAACTACTACTAATGTTAGTTATATATATATATATTAAGTGAGATCAAGTGGCGGCTAGAGGTTGTTTCTGAGAAACCAAGTGGCAAGTGGTTATAATTACTTTTGTTCGGTGGATGTTGCTGTATTTGGTTGAATCAATGGATTGAGGTGTAGAGATGTGCCATTGAATAGTCAACTTTTTACAAATATATTATTTCGTTGACGTTGACGGAAAAAAAAGAAAAAAAAACCACGTGATAATTGTCAATTAAAAGCAGTTCTAAAAGAATTTAATTAAAAAATCCCGAAAAACCATGTGATTTATTATTATATATATTAATAATTGGTAGAATTCTTTGGTGAGGAGAGATCACTGTTCAATTATGTTGGTGTATTTAATGCATATGTTACAAGCTTTTGATGCATGATAGTCACGTGTCTCTTTGTCTTTTGTGTTACATTTATTCTTAGGTTTATATGTTTTACTATTTCATTTTTCTTTGTTTTTTACAAAGTTTTTAAACATTTGTATACAACATTATAAGGCATATTCTTCCGTGCACACGAATGGGTTATTAGAAGTAACCAACATCAATTGGCTTTTTGGCTCAATAGCATGAGGGTGATGGTTAAGATTCGAGATCCTTTGATCCTTAAGGTCTTAGGTTTGAAACCTGACTCTAGTGGGTTTTTCTATAGTGGTGGGTTTCCTCCTTGATAGTATTCTTGGGAGACTAAGACCTAGAGCGTCAAAATCAGCATAGACGATTGACATCCCGTCTCAGAAATGCTCAGTCGGATATCGGTGGTGGATCCAAACGTTATTAAATAAAAAGAAGTAACCAAAAAAACCAGTTATTACTCAAATTTTGTATTTCACTCCCTCAAGTTTTGTAACACCCCGTAACCGCAGCGGAAACGTAAACGGGATGCAACAGACACATCTGATATCAACAGCATTGCTTATAAAGAAAACACCACTACATTAATTTACATCATATTACATTGTTCCGAGTTTAGTTCTCGTCTAGGCGATAGCACATAAGTTTTACCAACATTACATTATCATATTTAAAACAAAATGATCACTAAACTTCCACAAATAGCACGCATCATCAAGCATGTAGCACTTACTCCAGTTTGGGAGTACCTAGAAAGCATGTAAAGAAAACGGGTCAACTACGAATAGTTGGTGAGTTTCACTAATTTAAATAAACAGTGATAAATCATTATGATAATCATATATTAGAGACATCTGGGGACACTGTTAACCCAGTACTGTACCCATTCCGGGGGCAATGTTAACCCAGAAACACTTCTAGAGACACCTGGGGACACTGTTAACCCAGTACTGTACCCATTCCGGGGGCAATGTTAACCCAGAAAACACTTTCAGGGACATCTGGGGACACTGTTAACCCAGTACTGTACCCATTCCGGGGGCAATGTTAACCCAGAAACACTTTCAGGGACCTCTGGGGACACTGTTAACCCAGTAATGTACCCATTCCATACGATTCCCGTACAATCAAATATTTATAAATACACGCAAATCCATGCATTCAGTATGTACTTAAACATTTAAATAATAACATGCTTTCCGCCCCGGGAAAATATTTAAAAAAAATTCAGAAAAAGGGGCTCGTGAAACTCACCTTATCGTAGGCAAATTAGTAATACAACACTCCAGCTACTAGTCCAAATCTGTAATACGATCCCTAAGTTCGTTACTATACAATCACTATTAACATAACTTTAACCGTGTTAACCGGTACATCTAGGGACACAGTTAACCCAGTACTGTACCCGTTCCGGGGGCAATGTTAACCCAGAAACACTTTCACTGGACTCAGATTGTGATATCGTATAGAGTTCACTAGTCAGATTTACTATTAGTCATTTTTCCCGTTTTGCGTGCCTAGCACGGTTATCCATTTTTATGTTTTAAAAAATGAGTTTGGTCACACACGACCCGAAAATAGTTGTTAATTGATAATTTAACTAAGTTGTGAAATTAGGGCTCGGTTTAGATGTCCCGATTGGCTGCGGGACTCGTTTCCGTCATTATCGTACCGGAAACTGTTAAATAGGCTAAAAACACTCAGATCATCCAACTTATTTTCGGATGATTCATTTTTACTTGTTTAACTTAATTATATGAAAATAGTTCATTCTTAGGGTTTTTATACACCAGTCAGCTCGCTTATGCGAACTTTACCGGTTTACGCGTTTTAAGCTTTAAAAGTTTGTTTTAGCACAAATAATTATCCGTTTAGTCTCGGATCTTGAAATTTTGCGCAAATCACTTTTTGACAGTGGGGAATTTTATAAAAATATTTCCAGAATTAATTTTTATATTTAACATTTATTTATCTATTTTTAAACACCATTTAAACACTAAATATGTCGTAAATACCAAACGATCTTAGAAAAATCCCAAATTTTTCCTGGATGACCCCTGCCATCTCCATAGTCCCCTGTAATTTTTCCAGAACCAAAATTCCTTATTAAATGCCATTTTCACTAAAACCGAGCTAGAAAACCCTAGAACTCGTTTAACCGAAAAGCCTATCTAGACTTCTCCAAATGACCTCAAATTTTGTGTGTGACTTATACATGTTATAAAAAGCTTATCTGCAATTTTCCAGAATTTGTCATGATATTTAACTATTTTTCACCATTTTTGGCCAAAACCGAGCATTAAATTCACCAAATATTCATCCTTTATCCAAAAATTACCAAAATTTCACAGAACTCATATTTTCATGTGTAGATCATCTCTGTAAAATTTCATGACCTAACACTACACGAAACACAATCTGTCCAAATATACAAACATCACACAAAACCGAACTACCTTTAGTTTCTAGCTTCAAACCGCAAGAATCTCGCTTTCTAGCCCTTGCTAGCAACTAGATACAACACCTACAAGCACAATAACACCACACCAAGCAAGTTACACCCACAATCAAGCCATTTCTTTCATGGTTTCAGTTATGATATAAAAACAACGATTTAACCGTAAAAATTCGTTTTTGGTTCGTTTAACTCATTTCTTGGACCAAGATCCCTTGTATAACCCGTATACATCACTTGATCATGCAAGAATCGGTTCCATCTCGGGTTTTCACCCTTTTTTACTTGGAAACCTCATTTCCTTGCAAGAACACTCAAGAAACGAACTTAAACCCGTACATAACAAGATTTTACCTCGGTTTTTCTTGTTAAAAAGCTTGGTTTTTGGTTCTTGATCTTGAGAGAATAAAGGGATTGATGGTTTGTGTTGTGAAAAAAAAAGAAAATGAAGTGTTGTTTGGGTGAGGGGGGTCCGATCGGACCTAAAGGATGGGTGGGGGGGACCCACAACTTCATTTGTGGCCACATGTTCAGATTCTCGTAATCTGGATGATGTTTTGGATAATCTGGTTCAGTTCGTTTTTCGGTTAAACGTTTAATTCGGCTTAAAACGAGGCTAAAACGGTCGTTTTTCGGCTTAAAAAATGAAATTTATATAAAACCGATTTAAAACTTAAACCATGACATTTATTGACTTAAAACATCATAGTATTAATAATTGTGCATCTTTTTCGGCTTGATCGATCGTCTCTTGCTCGGTTTGGTATTAAAGGTTTCGTTTAACGTACCGACGTACCATTAAATCGAAATCATTTTTCTGTGCTTTAATTTACTTATCCCGAAGCTTTAATACTTCGCAAACATCACTAAATAATATATATTTCGTCTATAATGCAATCCCCGATCGTTCGGGCTTCAATAACCGTTAATCGGTTAATCGTATTTCCAATACGATTAACTGTATAATCGAGTATAATTCGTACTATGAATCATACATACTCGTATAAACGCATCATAATTCACATATTCATTATTAACTAACACATAAATAGTATATACCGGTTAGGGTATACCTGATTTTGCCGGAATCGTTACATTCTCCCCCCGTAAAAGAAATTTCGTCCTCGAAATTTTTACGCGACGACTGCTTCTTTTTGAGGAAATAGATGGGGGTATTTCTTCCGGAATTCGTCCTTTCGCTCCCATGTATATTCTGGGCCTCGTTGCGAATTCCATCTAACTTTGACCAACGAAATCTTGTTGTGTCTAAGTTGCTTGATTTTTCCGTCTAATATTTCTACGGGTTCCTCTACGAAATTGAGTTTATCATTTATTTGGACACCCTCTAAAGGTAACACCGATGTCTCATCCGCCAGACATCTTTTCAAGTTCGATACGTGAAACACGTTGTGAACTGCACTCAATTCATCGGGTAGTTCTAATCGGTATGCTACGGGACCGATTTTTGCAGTAACATTAAATGGTTCCAATATATCTCGGGGCTAATTTCCCCGTCTTTCCAAATCTGACTACACCCTTCCAAGGTGATACTTTCAAATACACTTTATCACCTTTCTCAAACGACAACGGTTTTCTACGGGTAATGGCATAACTCTTTTGCCGATCCCGCGCGGCCTTCAGATTGCTCCTAATTTCAAGGATTTTGCTGGTCGTTTCCTGGACCAGGTCTGATCTAATAACCTGAGTGTCGCCCACTTCAGTCCAACAGAGAGGTGATCGGCACTTCCGACCATACAATGCTTCGTAAGGCGCTGCCTTTATACTGCTATGGTAACTGTTATTATAGGAAAATTCAACGAGTGGGAGATGTTGATCCCAATTTCCCTTAAAATCCAGTACGCATACACGAAGCAAATCCTCCAGGGTTTGGATGGTCCTCTCAGACTGACCATCGGTCTGAGGGTGGTAAGCTGTGCTTAGATCAATACGCGTTCCCAGCGCTTCTTGCACAGCTTGCCAAGGCTTGGAGGTGAAATGGCTATCCCGATCGGAGATGATTGAGATGGGTATCCCATGACGAGACACAATTTCATTTATATAAATCTGCGCAAGTCTCTCTGTGCTATAATTATTTCTAATCGGGATAAAATGTGCCGATTTGGTTAATCGATCCACGATTACCCAAATTGCATCATGTCCTTGGGACGTTTTAGGAAGATGAGTCACAAAATCCATCGTGATTTGCTCCCACTTCCATTCGGGAATTTCCGGTTGTTGTAACATCCCCGAGGGTTTCTGGTGCTCCGCCTTAACTCTCGCACAAGTCGTACATTTACCGACATACATTGCGATATCCTTTTTCATACCCGGCCACCAGTAGAACTCCTTCACATCCTTGTACATCTTATCCGATCCCGGATGTATGGAATATTTTGATCTATGTGCTTCGTCCATGATTAATTCACGCAGATCATGGAGGGTCGGGATCCAAATCCGACTTTTGAAATAGAGAATTTCGTCCACGCGCTATTCGAAATTCTTCTCATTGCCGTAAAGTCCCTCTTTTTCCAATTGTTCCTCTTTCAACGCCTCACGTTGAGCGACTCGAACCAGGTCCGAAAGGTTCGACTGGACTATCAACCCCAACGCTCGCACTCGCAATGGCTTAACCCGATCTTTCCTACTCAAGGCATCGGCTACAACGTTAGCCTTGCCGGGGTGATAACGGATGTCACAGTCATAATCGCTCAACAACTCGACCCATCTTCGTTGCCTCATATTTAGTTCTTTCTGATCAAATATGTGTTGCAAACTTTTATGATCGGTGAAGATGGTGCACTTTGTACCGTAGAGATAATGTTTCCAGATTTTTAGTGCGAAGATAACCGCTCCCAATTCTAAGTCATGCGTCGTGTAATTTTTCTCGTGTACTTTTAACTGTCGGGAAGCATAGGCTATAACCTTATTATTCTGCATCAACACGCATCCTAACCCTCTACGAGATGCGTCACAATATGCGACAAAACCATCGTCTCCTTCGGGGAGACTTAAAATCGGCGCTTGGCACAATTTTTGCTTTAACGTTTGAAACGCCGTTTCCTGCTCTTCTCCCCATTCATACTTTCGATCATTTTGAGTCAGGAGAGTTAAAGGTTGGGCGATGCTGGAAAAGTTCTCTATAAATCGACGATAATATCCAGCTAAGCCTAAGAATTGGCGGATTTCCTTTGGCGTTTTAGGCGCTTGCCAATTCTTAATTGCTTCAATTTTACTCGGATCAACGTGTATTCCTTGATGGTTTACAACGTGACCGAGGAACTGCACTTCCTGCAACCAGAAGTTACACTTGGAGAATTTTGCATACAACTTCTTCTGATTCAGGAGCTCTAAAATTATTCTTAGGTGTTGCTCATGCTCCTCTTTACTTCTCGAGTAAATCAAAATATCGTCAATAAACACGATGACGAATTTGTTGAGGTAGGGTTTACAGACTCGATTCATGAGGTCCATGAACACTGCCGGCGCATTCGTTAGCCCGAAAGGCATAACTAAGAACTCGTAATGGCCGTAGCGAGTCCGGAATGCGGTTTTTGGGATATCCTCTTCCTGAATTCTAACCTGATGGTATCCCGATCTAAGATCGATTTTTGAGAAATAGCTCGCACCTTGCAACTGGTCAAACAGATCATCAATTCGAGGAAGAGGGTACCTATTTTTAATGGTTAACTTGTTCAACTCCCTGTAATCAATGCACATTCTAAGGCTCCCGTCCTTCTTCTTCACGAATAATACAGGTGCACCCCACGGGGAATAACTAGGACGTATAAATCCTTTATCCAATAATTCCTGCAACTGATTGGATAATTCTTGCATCTCGGACGGTGCAAGTCGGTAGGGTGCTTTAGCAACAGGGCCAGCTTGAGGTAATAGATCGATTCTGAATTCGACCTGTCGGGTTGGCGGTAATCCAGGAAGTTCTTCTGGGAAAACTTGTGGAAATTCGAGTACTACCGGGATATCATCCACCCGTTTCTCATCAGAATCTGTGGCCGTCAAGCTTGCTAGATACGCCACGCATCCCTGGCGTATATATTTTAACACCTTGAGGTGGGATATAAATGGTATCATTGTGCCCGACTTCTCTCCTTGCACTAACACCTCTTCGTCATCCGACACCCGGATCTTGACGATTTTCTTTTCATAGTTTATTTCCACTTTGTTACGTGCTAACCAATCCATTCCCACTATCACGTCAAAACTACCTAATTCTACCGGTAATAAGTCAATCAGGAAGGATTGATCGTTCAGAATAAAAGGGCAACTCCGAACTATCTGATTAACTATCATGGTTTTACCGTTAGCGACTTCTACGGTATAAGGTTCTATGGGTTCTCTAATCGGAAGGTTTGCTATCGATAGGAATTTAACAGAAACAAAACTTCTATCGGCGCCTGTATCAAATAATACAGAAGCGTAATGATCAGAGACGAGGAATGTACCTTTCACTACGCTGGGGTCCTGGCGTGCTTCGTTCGCCCCCATCACGAATGCTCGGCCTCGCGCTAGATTGGACGACGATGCCTGACCCACAGTTTGCCTCCCACTTCCTCCCTGGTTCAGCTTCGGACAGTTTCTCTTGAAGTGATCTGTGCTGCCGCATTCAAAGCAAGCACGGCTAGTGGTCATCATTTGGTTTCCTTGTGGGTTTTGTTGTCGGGCTGGTAGGGTCCTAAATGGCTGCGCACGGATAGGTTGCGGTTGTCGGTTCAGATTGTTCAGGTTTGTCCTACAACTCGGTGCGTAGTGCCCAATCCTGCCACACCGGTGGCACACCACCTCTTTGCACACGCCACCATGGTGGTAACCGCATTTCCCACACTTAGGAAACGTTCCCTTCTGCGGTTCTTGCCTTCCGCCTGAATTAGTCATAGCGTAGTTCTGGGCAGCGGGCCTAGCACGTTTGTCTTGCTGCTTCCCCGGGGTCCTATTATCATACGTACCTCGCTTTCCTCCGGCAGACTCTCCTGCCACCTTCAGTGACCCACTCCTCACGAAATCGTATGTGACAATACCAGCTTGCGTCACCGCACCCTCAAACGTCTGGTGTCCCCTAGCGTTGACTATACTCCTTACTACTGGAGTTAGTCCCCATATATAACGCTCCACCCTCTTTGACTCAGGGGTGACCAACCACGGTACCAATCGCGACAATTCATTAAATCGGTTCGTATAACCCAAGTGGTCTGCCCCCTGCATCTCCAAGTTCCACAACTCGTTTTCTAACTTCTGCAGTTCGTTTTTCGGGCAGAAATGTTCCAGAACAAGGGCTTTGAGTTCTGTCCAAGTCATGCGGTTTGTCGCTGCCTGACCGCGAGTTTGCACTATTGTGTTCCACCATGTCAAGGCATGGTCCGTGAACGTGCAGGTAGCATACTTAACAATGTATTCCTCAGGGCAGTTACTGATGTTCACAACCGACTCTATTTTCTCAATCCACTTAACCAACCCATTGGGTCCCTCAGACCCGCTAAATTCTAGGGGCTTGCACAACATAAAATCTTTAATTGAACATCCCCTTGTTGCAGGAGTCGGTTCAGTGCGGTTCGTTTCTACACTGGGTATAGGGCCATTACTGTCTGTAACGACCACCCTAGGCGGCGCGTCATTACTCGGAATCGGGTTACCGCTCGGTGGAGGATTAACATTTTGTTCCCCAGCATTATTGGTGGTCGTTTGATTGCTCGCAGGGTCTGGATTGGTCGTATTGTTAATACTGGCGGCGATGCGGGATACTATATCCGGTATCGCCGCCTCTAACTGTCGAGCAATCAGACGACTCACATCCACTTCTGACATTTGAGTTGACCGTTTAGGTGCCATTCTACACAACATTAAGAAAAATACATATAATTAATACACATTCCAATCTCGATACACAACACATATTCCATTCATTAATAAACATTAGTACATTTTACATAATCATCAGTACACATTACATTAACGTCAGCCCATAGATTATGTTTTCATACATCAGTTCTACATCGGCATCATTTCGACATAACCCGCTATGGGTCAGTGCTTGAATGATACATCAAAGTATCTACAATGGTATCCCAAAAAAAAGACCCCCTATGGGCTAGTGACTGTACTATAACTACCCAAGATTCACTCTATGTTAGCATCGTCACTAACTGCTAACACAGAGTATCAAAATGCGGCCCCTGACTACCACCACACTAACATGATCTAAACACGGTGGTATACCAACCACACCAACACTGCCACCATCCCCACTAACACTGCCATCAAACCCCGGATCTGTGTTTCCATCCGGTCCATCATCCACTGGGAGTAGGCGTCCTCCCTCCTCAGCTGAGCGATCGCATGCTGGCTGTCCAGTATGCAATCCGCCAAGTGATTCCTCCTCTGAATACCCACTGTCAAGGCGGTGGTGTGCTCATTCATCTGCTCAGTGAACACTCGGAGCCACGCAGCCTCGGCGGAGGGACGCTCATCCCTCACCGGCCTGGGGGTACCCCACACGGGTGGAGGCACAGGCCCGGGCTGGGGTGGGGTAAAGGAAGGTGGGACATACGGGACACTGATCCGCGACGTGAGGCGGGGACCGGGTTTGGGAGGGGTAAGGGTGACCTGTGGTGCGGGTGGGGTGGGAGATCTGGTAACCCTAGCAGGGGAGGACAAGCTAGCACTCCTATGGCTAGTCTGAGTAGGCTCGGTGCTGGAAGCTAAGCGTACACTCCTAGAGTCCCCGGAACTGGCCTCCTCCGGGTCCTCCTCTACCGATAAACTTCGTGATCTTGACATGCTTACCTGTACACAAGTTAGCAAACATATAGTTCCTTCCATAATGTAAATCATAATTAAATTAATCTACACACATTTATACAACCTTGTCACATATAAATACTATCATATACTTACACGTATGTTGCCGATTTTACCTATTAATGTTCCCCGCGACTTCCCCTGAATTCCCTCGTGCGGACAAGTCTGTTATTATGTTCCGGACCATAATAACTCACTTGTCCATCCAAGTTCATCCAGATCTCGTCACTATATATTATTAGTTGATATTCAGATCCTATAATACTTGAGCTACCGGTTATATTTTAGGTATCTTTTAAAGACATCCTAATTCATTTATAACCAATGGCTCTGATACCAAGTTCTGTAACACCCCATAACCGCAGCGGAAACATAAACGGGATGCAACAGACACATCTGATATCAACAGCATTGCTTATAAAGAAAACACCACTACATTAATTTACATCATATTACATTGTTCCGAGTTTAGTTCTCGTCTAGGCGATAGCACATAAGTTTTACCAACATTACATTATCATATTTAATACAAAATGATCACTAAACTTCCACAAATAGCACGCATCATCAAGCATGTAGCACTTACTCCAGTTTGGGAGTACCTAGAAAGCATGTAAAGAAAACGGGTCAACTACGAATAGTTGGTGAGTTTCACTAATTTAAATAAACAGTGATAAATCATTATGATAATCATATATTAGAGACATCTGGGGACACTGTTAACCCAGTACTGTACCCATTCCGGGGGCAATGTTAACCCAGAAACACTTCTAGAGACACCTGGGGACACTGTTAACCCAGTACTGTACCCATTCCGGGGGCAATGTTAACCCAGAAACACTTTCAGGGACATCTGGGGACACTGTTAACCCAGTACTGTACCCATTCTAGGGGCAATGTTAACCCAGAAACACTTTCAGGGACATCTGGGGACATTGTTAACCCAGTAATGTACCCATTCCATACGATTCCCGTACAAAAAAATATTTATAAATACACGCAAATCCATGCGTTCATTATGTACTTAAACATTTAAATAATAACATGCTTTCCGCCCCGGGAAAATATTTAAAAACAATTCAGAAAAAGGGGCTCGTGAAACTCACCTTATCGTAGGCAAATTAGTAATACAACACTCCAGCTACTAGTCCAAATCTGTAATACGATCCCTAAGTTCGTTACTATACAATCACTATTAACATAACTTTAACCGTGTTAACCGGTACATCTGGGGATACAGTTAACCCAGTACTGTACCCGTTCCGGGGGCAATGTTAACCCAGAAACACTTTCACCGGACTTAGATTGTGATATCGTATAGAGTTCACTAGTCAGATTTACTATTAGTCATTTTTCCCGTTTTGCGTGCCTAGCACGGTTATCCATTTTTATGTTTTAAAAAATGAGTTTGGTCACACACGACCCGAAAATAGTTGTTAATTGATAATTTAACTAAGTTGTGAAAGTAGGGCTCGGTTTAGATGTCCCGATTGGCTGCGGGACTCGTTTCCGTCATTATCGTACCGGAAACTGTTAAATAGGCTAAAAACACTCAGATCATCTAACTTATTTTCGGATGATTCATTTTTACTTGTTTAACTTAATTATATGAAAATAGTTCATTCTTAGGGTTTTTATACACCAGTCAGCTCGCTTATGCGAACTTTACCGGTTTACGCGTTTTAAGCTTTAAAAGTTTGTTTTAGCACAAATAATTATCCGTTAGTATCGGATCTTGAAATTTTGCGCAAATCACTTTTTGACAGTGGGGAATTTTATAAAAATATTTCCAGAATTAATTTTTATATTTATCATTTATTTATCTATTTTTAAACACCATTTAAACACTAAATATGTCGTAAATACCAAACAATCTTAGAAAAATCCCAAATTTTTCCTGGATGACCCCTGCCATCTCCATAGTCCCCTGTAATTTTTCCAGAACCAAAATTCCTTTTTAAATGCCATTTTCACTAAAACCGAGCTAGAAAACCCTAGAACTCGTTTAACCAAAAGGCCTACTTAGACTTCTCCAAATGACCTCAAATTTTGTGTGTGACTTATACATGTTATAAAAAGCTTATCTGCAATTTTCCAGAATTGTTCATGATATTTAACTATTTTTCACCATTTTTGGCCAAAACCAAGCATTAAATTCACCAAATATTCATCCTTTATCCAAAAATTACCAAATATTCACAGAACTCATATTTTCATGTGTAGATCATCCCTGTAAAATTTCATGACCTAACTCTACACGAAACACAATCTGTCCAAATATACAAACATCACACAAAACCAAACTACCTTGAGTTTCTAGCTTCAAACCGCAAGAATCTCGCTTTCTAGCCCTTGCTAGCAACTAGATACAACACCTACAAGCACAATAACACCACACCAAGCAAGTTACACCCACAATCAAGCCATTTCTTTCATGGTTTCGGTTATGATATAAAAACAACGATTTAACCGTAAAAATTCGTTTTTGGTTCGTTTAACTCATTTCTTGGACCAAGATCCCTTGTATAACCCGTATACATCACTTGATCATGCAAGAATCGGTTCCATCTCGGGTTTTCACCCTTTTTCACTTGGAAACCTCATTTCCTTGCAGGAACACTCAAGAAACGAACTTAAACCCGTACATAACAAGATTTTACCTCGGTTTTTCTTGTTAAAAAACTTGGTTTTTGGTTCTTGATCTTGAGAGAATAAAGGGATTGATGGTTTGTGTTGTGAAAAAAAAGAAAATGAAGTGTTGTTTGGGTGAGGGGGGTCCGATCGGACCTAAAGGATGGGTGGGGGGGACCCACAACTTCATTTGTGGCCACATGTTCAGATTCTCGTAATCTGGATGATGTTTTGGATAATCTGGTTCAGTTCGTTTTTCGGTTAAACGTTTAATTCGGCTTAAAACGAGGCTAAAACGGTCGTTTTTTCGGCTTAAAAAATGAAATTTATATAAAACCGATTTAAAACTTAAACCATGACATTTATTAACTTAAAAAGTCATAGTATTAATATTTGTGCATCTTTTTCGGCTTGATCGATCATCTCTTGCTCGGTTTGGTATTAAAGGTTTCGTTTAACGTACCGACGTACCATTAAATCGAAATCCTTTTTCTGTGCTTTAATTTACTTATCCCGAAGCTTTAATACTTCGCAAACATCACTAAATAATATATATTTCGTCTATAATGCAATCCCCGATCGTTCGGGCTTCAATAACCGTTAATCGGTTAATCGTATTTCCAATACGATTAACTGTATAATCGAGTATAATTCGTACTATGAATCATACATACTCGTATAAACGCATCATAATTCACATATTCATTATTAACTAACACATAAATAGTATATACCGGTTAAGGTATCCCTGATTTTGCCGGAATCGTTACAAGTTTACTCTCATTTCTTTGGTTTTTATTGTTGTACTCTTTTAACTTTATAAATTTTGATATTTTATTAAATTCATAATATATTGTTACGACAAGTTTACATATCTACGTTTTTATCTTAATTTCACTCAAAAACGTAGATGTGATGTCGTAATATACAAGTCATCGAAGCGCACATATAACCCTCAAAGTTGTTTCAAGGTTTCGATTTTTTTACAAATTTATTTTTCTCTTATAATATTAAGAACATGATGTTTTACAATATTTAGATTTTCCATTGCGACATCTTTAATTTCATCAAAGTTTTGATATAAATGACGTTAACATTTCAAAACGTATGTAATGCGTCACAGCGTGACGGTCCCGTGGCAAAACGCGTGCCCTATATACTAGTTATTATTAAGAGTAGAGTAAAGTACAGGAGTGGTTCACCGCTCACACATTAAATACACCGTATAAAACTATACATGAAATCAGACAGGATAACTAGTAATTTTTTGTTTTAAATTCAAATTTAATCCTTTATACTATAAAGGTAAATAATGTATTCTTTTAACTAATTTAAATTTAATCCTTTATACTATAAAGGTAAATAATGTATTCTTTTAACTAATTTATTTTTTCTATTATCTATTAACCTGTGTTCGTTAACTAATTTAAAACAAAATAAAAAGAAAAAAAAACTAAATACGTGATTTCAGTGTTTTTTTCCTCAAAAATCCATTATAAAGTTCTTAAAATGTCATCGTGTTTAAAAATATAGTTCTGAGAACAAGTGCTCTCTCTACCTCATGCGTATTAACTGTTTGTTCTATAATCTATGTCTTCATACACATGGAGTGTTACATATGCATGATACTCATACGTATCACTTATGTGATGCGCATGACATCCATGCGTATATCCTAATTAATCTTATGACGCCCATACATTTAACAGTTTCAAGACCATACCAACATTCCAAAAAACATATCAAAACCTAATACAAATACCAAACGACAAACTAGAACATCTCACGGCACTTGTCACATAAAGTGTACTAAAAATCCGATTTCAATGCTCACTAGGGCAGAACCGGACAAGGCAAAGCCAAATAACAGTTAAACAGTGTCACCAAGGATTGATGCGGGCTTAGATTAAGAAAAGAAACCAATTCTTGGAAGAAGTCGATTACACGGAATGAAGCAGGAAGAGAGTCACGAAGTCGTAGAGTAGAGGAAAAACCCGAGGGCTTAAAACCAAAATCCTAGGATTTTGGCTCATACCGTGTGATAATGGGAAATCATACCAGAATTTGCGGTATAGATGTGTATGTCGAATATTAGTTTATAAATATAAGAGATGTACAATACGCACAAACAACCTAGCTTTTTTAGCTCTAGTTTTAAGTTAAGTTAGTATTTTCATACCAACCATGTTCCGTCGGCGCATTAGCATATGTTCAGATGCTATGGATTTAGTTCGTTACGATACAGAGATTAAATTAAAAAAAATTAATCTATTAACGCAGAATAAAGTAGTGACACTTGTATAACTTACAATTAAATAAATTAACATATGAAAGAAAAACAAATACACTACCAGCAACATTTTTTTTAAATTAACATATCCTTTAACAGCTACAATGGTATGATTAAAATTTTTGGATATCAATAAAACCACCTTTGGTATTTTACATATATTCTTGAAAATTATACGATACCGGCATGAATCACAAGCTGAATTAGGGTTTAATTTAGGTTTAATAGTGTTAATTCGTTTGTCGCAATAATCCAACAGCAGCTTGCATCCCAAAACTATAATAGAAAACATAGTACCGGGATACCCCCAGGAATCGCTAAGTTTACAGAATAATTTTCAGCCGGACTTCTCCCGAAACCCAAATCTGTTGGCTTCCCTTTTATCCTCTTCCCATAAGTGTTTCTCAACACTTTCTACTTAAAATTAGTCGGGAAGGAACCAATTGCAAGCCTACCTAGGCCACAAAATATGTAGTAAACTTGGCCCACCAACTCTTGAATTTCCCCGGATTAGACTTTATACGAGGAATTGTTAGCAAGAAGTTGTCGTCACTACAAGCAATGTGTCGCCTCTCCATGTGCCAATCAAAATGTTTCTAGGTAGAAATAACATACGCTCCAACATCTTCAACCGATTCAAACTACCTATATTTAAAACTACCCTAGACCCAACTTAATAAGATGCATATGTAGAGGGAAATGGTCATTCATGCACTTCAATGGTTTACTACTCCTAATATATCACTTCTGAACCTTCAATACGCGTCGATCCACTCGTTTCTGTGCCCTCTCTCATGGCTTTGTCGATTTCTGTGATGATCCATCGTTGAACCTTGCAAAGAACTGATGACCAAATACCAAACAACTGATGATCCAAACATCAGTTGTTCTCCATTTTGATGTTTTAACAAACTACTGCACCTAAAACATTTAGATTTTGCAAACTGATGATAAGACAGAACTGAAGACACAACAACTGGTTTATCAAGTGAAGCTCCAAACAATTGAAGTCTAACAACCGATGGATCAAAATCAGTTATTTAGTAAATATAAGTAGTTAGCGTTGGATTCTCCTATGTCAGTTGTTTGTAATCTAATCATTAGTAGTTTGTAACCATTGTTTTTAGATGTCATTTTCACCTTTTAGCTCATCAGTAGTTTATCACTTGTATATAATAAAGAAGAGAGTCTCTTCTTCATTAACACTTTTTCACGTCACAATACTCACCTAATCAGGGTATGAGCTAAGGTTGAGGGGGAGCAATAGATTGTAATCATTGGATTATAGTTAATATATAATTGTTCTTCCATATGAAACCCTATATTTAGCTTCAATTAATTCTGCTTCTTAATTTGTTTAAGTTCGTATACTAATTGACAAATGATTATATCAGTTGTTTACTGTTTCATTGATTGTGAATTGTGTTGATTAGCTTATATTGTGATCTAGAATCTTAACATATGGTATCAGAGCCATGGATCTCTGAATTGATCAAACAAAGGATCTAGGTTCAATTTGATAATTTTGGGTGTGGAATTCAAAAGGATCTAAATCTTCTTAAAATCTAGGTTTTTAATGAAAAACCAGTTGAAGTGAGAATCATGTCGATTGTACAAGATCCTCACAATACTAGTTCAACCTACAAACAATTGATGTTGGTTCGAGGTCAATACAACATTTGGGCACAATGAGTGCCCCACCATATATGGAACCAAAACACTAGTTTTTGGAGATTTGTAGTTCATGGGCCTTACTCCCCTGAAACTGTTGATCCATTGGATGAAAACAAAACGACTAAGAAGGATCCTAAGGATTATTCTTAACAATATATGCAGAAATTTGAATTTGATGCCAAATGAAATTTACGGTGGGTTAATTCATCATAACTCTGTTAAGGTTTTGTTGGATGCACTGAAAGAACAATACGGTATAACCATGCAAGTCTTTGAGAATACTCGTGAAATTCTTAAGCAGCAGTATGAAACATTTTCTCATCTAAGAGGAGAGTGTTTAATTCAAAAATATGAACGATTCACAATTCTAACTAGTGAATTAACAATGGTTGATGTTACTTTCACAAACTCTGCTCTTAACAACCGATTTATGACGTCACTTCCAGAAAACTGGGACATTCAAGCTATCATACTGTAGGGGTAGGGTACTAATTCTACCCATACACATAACATACCTTTGCCGAATACTGGGTCATGCGCCATGCAAAAGCCACGGTGCAACATATTAAATCTCCAGGCGCCAGACATTCCTTGACACCTCAGGAATGGGAGCGCCAAAGATCTCAATGGGTATCATGAAAAAGGAACTATATTCATCGTAAATAACGCCCAGCCAGTAAGGAATGGATAACGCATAGTCAATAGTACTATATAGTATGACATGTCTACATCAAATGGCCATCATGTTAACCAACTATCCTTAACACACGTCCAAGGATCCTGATTGGTGGATAGCATGACTGGGTAGGTGGCCATATCCTCTCTCTCTCTCCTCCAAACGGCTATAAATACCAAACGACCTCCAAATGGTAAAGGATCTGTACATTGACTTTATATTACTCTTTAGAAAAGTATTATACATCGATAATGATTCTCACGCCGGATGGTTGTTACGAGAGGATCTCCCCCTATTCCCTCGTAACGAGCTTGCGGTGTTTTGTTTTGTAGGTGTACTACTCATTTGCGCTAAGAAGGAATCCAACCCATCGTGGGAAATACTTAATCATCACGCTTAGACTAAGCAATTAGACTAAAAGGGAAATTTCGTGTTTCTTTATTGGCGCCATCCGTGGGACTCAAGGAGACTTGTAGGTGTACTACTCATTTGAGCTTACGTGTTTCTTCTTGTCAAACCATGCAGATAAATCCTTCCCGTTCATCTCAACGTTAAGGAACTGTCTCAAGAAAACACAGTTCCTATGGACGGTGGAGGCAGAAAGGGCGTTCCAAGAAATTAAATCGCGCCTTGCAGAACTTCCAGCGCTGTGACATTCGTCATTTTCGGTTTAACTTGTATTTGAATTTGTATTGGAAACCCGACCCATTTAGTCTTTCGGATCCTTCGTTATTAATAAAATACTGGGTTATATGTTTCATTTATGTTTCACAACTGTCGGATCAAGAAAACACCCTTTACAGTGCCTTAAAACACCCTTTTATCATTGAAAACGACTTAAAACGAACTTCAGGGACCCAAATCGCCAAACAACAAAAGCTAAAGGGGTGTTTTAAACTAATGGATAACCCTTACTTTTTCCACCACCATCCACCTTGTTTGACCATTTTAACCAATCCAAATGTATGAAACTTCTTAAAAGCAACATCATGGCTAAACCTTCACTCTTTCCCTATATAAACAGGACCAATGCATCCCATTTTGGTTTGCTCAATCACCTCAAACTCTCCCCAATCTACATCTAAGTATTCTTTCTTCAAACTCTTGATAGTTTGAATTCTCAAGGTCAAACTACTTCTAATCTTTGTTTGTAACTAATTCTTGTTAAATAAAGCTTGTTATTATAGCTTGTTTAAAACATACCCCCCTTGTTTCCTTGGCTTTCCCTTCTACGGCCATGTCGGTTTAGGTGTTTTGCTAGGCAAGGCTTCATGGTGGATTATTATAGTCTTTGATTAAACACTTTAATTTATGCTCTAATTTACGCAAGCTTACTAATGTTGTTTAGTTTCTAATTACTTTAGTTTCCAAATCATTTAAATTAGTTCTATGGTATTGGGTATGTGGCAACCA
The DNA here is from genome assembly GCF_021521415.1 of Bidens hawaiensis. Classification (NCBI taxonomy): domain Eukaryota; kingdom Viridiplantae; phylum Streptophyta; class Magnoliopsida; order Asterales; family Asteraceae; genus Bidens; species Bidens hawaiensis. Next base: position 67,590 of record NW_027495777.1, on the reverse strand, counting down.
TTCTCGGTTTCATTCCGGTCAAGGACTGACCAAAACTGAACTCTTGTTTAAATACTTTATTTTTAACATGTTGTATGTAAGACTTGAGTATTATCATTTGTAAGTTATTTTAATAAAGTTCTACGGTATTGGGTATGTGATAACCATCCTCGATCTTATTCCTAGTCAAGGACCGAACCAAGACCGAACTAAACCGAGTTCACTCGCTTAAGACACACTATTGTGTTTTGGGCCACCGAATATCATATTTTACTTAAAACTATATTATAAACTAATTTTAAATTGTTTTCTCAAAATACTTGGTATGTCTGATCCAACTTGATCTTATAACAAGTTTGGACAGACGAAGCCAAATACTCGCCTAACAGACGTTAAGGTTCTTCCTAGTAGAACTATACACTTGGTTAATTTTCTTTTGATTTCATTGAGCTATCTCATAAAATTTATCACTTTGGAATCTTGACTTCGGGCTTGACCAATTATCAAGACTCGAACCGATAAATCCGAGCACTCGTAAAATCTTGTCTTAGTATCTATTTAACAAAGGGTCTTGCAATAACATAAATTATACCCAAATATTTACTTAACAAACGTTAAGTAAAACTGATGAATAGAATACCGAGACCCGATTTCGAGTAAACTTACTTTTCTAAAACCATTACATTAATTTTTATGTGTTTACACTTAAACCCTCAAACTTTAATTATTTATCTTAATTGTCATGTTATTTTACTTTAAAGCTTTTAAGTCCATTTACTAACTCAAGACCTTTTTTAATCTAGGTCTCGCTCGTTGAACTTACCTTTCCGTTTTATCGAAAACTAATCATTCAAGTTACTTATTTCATGTGAGTACATTTCATCCCCCATTTTTATATTTTTACTTTAGGGGTAACATGCATACTTATTCAAAATAAGAATGATTTATAATACTCGATCCTCTAACCACAAACTTTAGGGTGTATGATACTAGAATACTTGCTCTATTGTGTGTTATATGTCTCATATGCTTTACGCGCACGAGTGTTTATTTTTTTGTTGTTTTTGAGCCTCAATAAGTATGATCATACACACCCCTAACTACTTTATCCTTGTGCTAGTAGAATAGGGCCTCATTATCCGAGTATGTCGGTGTTACCGATTAGAAAGGATCATCATTTATTTATGATTTATATACCGCAATACTTGCTCTTATTTATAGTTTCTTATACGATTTGTGGATTTTGCCTCATATATATATATATATGTACTCAAAGCTATAAAAATTCTCACCAACATAGGTGTTGACAAATATTATTTTATGCATTGTTACAGGTTTGATTATTGGTTGATTGGAGTTTGAATATGCTATCTTATTTTGAGACTGTACAGGTTATTAGAAGAATGAACAATTAAATTCTTATATTTGGTGTTATTTTGTATGAACAAGATATGTTACTTTTGGTGATTGAATGAAATTAATGAGTTGTTTAAATATCGTCACTTTAATAGTGTCTTGTTTTCTTGGGCAATACGTTGCACCCCGGCATGTTCCGTCGCCTTTGGTCGGGGTGTGACAAACGCTTACAACGCCTGCACCAAAGGAACCACTAATAATATATCTGGCCGCATCCGATAAAGCAGTCGGTTTAGTGCTACTTGTAGATTGAAAGAATGTCCTTATGCTTATCTACTACGTTAGTCGCACGCTAACAGACGCGGAGACAAGATATTGACCTTAGAAAAACTTGTCCTCGCATTGGTTCAAGCAGCGCATCTCTTGCGGAGATATATTTCCATGGGAACCCGATAAATGTTCTCACCAATTACCGGTTACAAAATGTGCTCTTTAAGCTAGAGCTCTCTGGCAAACTAGCCAAATGGGTTATTGAAATGGGATAACATGTGATAGAATACAAGCTAAGTCTCGCAATCAAAGGGCAAATCCTGGCAGACTTCATAGCTGAGATACAAGCTGTGCGGGAAATAGAATGCCAACGGGAATTAGAACTTCCCACAGAGCAACAGAAAGAACACGTTTTGCAATTATTCACAGATGGTTCATCAAATGACGAAGGAACGGGCGTAGGACCGAAGCTGATAGACCCAGAAGGCTAAGAGTTTACATACGTTATTCGCTTTAACTTCAAAATCACGAATATTGAGGCAGAATGCGAGGCGCTTCTGGCATGTCTCAAGATAGCAAAAAAGTTGGGTGCTAGACACCTGGAAGCCCATGTGGATTCAATGTTGGTGGAAAATCAAATTGAGAGTCCGTATGAAGCTAAAGATGATAAGATGGATTTACACCTCGCGCAAGCTAAAGAGGTCATGTTGAACTTCACAACATGCAAAGTAAAACATATAAAGCGTAGCGAAAACAAACAGGAAGATGCTCTTAGAAAATTGGCATCGGTATGCTTTGACCACTTGGCGAAAGATATCGGAGTAGAGGTCCTTGATAATCCTTCAGTCCTTGCCAAAGAAATCTGTGTCATTGGTATAGACACCACCAGTTGGATGACACCGATCATCAACTTCTTATCCTCGGGCGCACTACCGGCAACAAGGAAGAAGCCAGAAAGATATGACAATAAGCGCTAAATTATCAAATGAAAGAAGGAATTTTGTATAGGCGATCTTACCTGGGACCACTTCTCCAATGTGTAATCCCACAAGACGCAAATTATCTAATACAAGAAATTCATGAAGCCATTTGTGGGATCCATGCAGGTCCAAGAATGGTGGTTGTAAAGATTATGAATGCGGAATACTACAGGCTAGGTATGCACGTGGATGTAGAAAAGCAAATACGCAAATTTAGCGCATGCCAACCACATGCACCAAACACCATCCGGCTAAAAACAACATGATACCAGTGACATCAGCATGGCCATTCCAGAAATGGGCCATCGATATCACATGTCCAATCCCAGAAGCGCCTAGGAGGGGAAGTTCCTAATAGTCGCCATAGACTACTTCACCAAGTGGATTGAGGCAAAACCTTAAGCAACCATTAATGCCGCCAGTGTTAAGAAGTTCATTTGGGAATTCATCATCTGCCGTTTTGGTTTAACAATGAATATCGCCAGCGATAATGGCATGCAATTCGTAGACAAGCACATCAAAGCTTGGCTCTCTGAATTGAACATAAGTCAAACGTTTACGGCCGTAGCGCACCCTCAAGTAAATGGTGAATTCGAGCGCGCTAATCATACTATAATTGATGCTATCAAGCAGAGACTCGATAGCTATAGGTCGGGGTGGGTAGACAAGGTCGCACACGTACTTTAGGGCATCCACACGCAAAAGAATACAGGAAACTCGGAAACACCGTTTAGCCTAACTTATGGCACTGAAGCGATGGTCCTAGCAGAAATAGGTCTGTCCTTAACCCGCATCTTGGCAATAGATGAGGATAATGATAATCAAAGGCGCATAGACTTAATACTTTTGGAAGAAAGGCGAGAATTAGCTGCAATGCATGAGCAAAATTACAAATGCCAGCTTCAGAAGTATTACGATGCAAGAGTCAGTTTGTGAGTTCAACGCGGGAGATTACGTCCTTCGTAACAACGAGACATCCAGAGCGCATGCGCCAGGAAAGTTCTCACCAACTTGAGAGGGGCCTTATTAGATAGAAAAGGTCCTAGGCAAAGGAGCATATGCGCTGATTCAACTCGATGGCTCACCAGTCTCAAGAACTTGGAACGCGGCCCAACTACGAAAGTGTTATATGTAAATCGATTTCATTACTGTGTAAAAGCGAGCCAAGGGCCATGTTTAATTAATGAAAACGATACTCTGCGATTGACAGATTTTGATTAGTGAAAAACAAAATATGTAAATACTACAAAATATATGAGAAATACTCAAACAAAAATCTCATTAATGTCAAGATACATTTACAAAAAGCGGATACCAATATCCGCTAAAAAAGTACAAGGATTTACAAAAGACTCCTATACTAACATACAAAACTAATCCATGCGAGGAAAAGCCTCATAATCTACTATGTCTTCTGCCTCTTTTTCCGCTGGATTTTTCTACGGAGCAACATCATCGCCGCTGTAGAAGAAGGACATGACCGGGATGGCACCAACAACTCCTTCAGCTTCTGCACATCATCCTCCTTCTTGACGTATTTCACAATGACATACAAGATGGGAAAAGACAGTGTATTGTATTCAGTTTTAGCAGCTTGATACTCCTCTTCCATGTCAATTCCATGAAGCACGTAGGTTACAGGGAAAGTTGGTCTCAAAAATGTGTCATGGCCTCCTGAAATCCCGACTTGTGTCCCAAGTGTTGTGTAGTCATCACAAGCCGCCCAATGCTCTTGGTCATTGCATCATCTGTTATGGTGTGTTGGGCAACCTACAAGGAAAAACTTACGTAGAAGGCAGCACAAAAGAAAAAATATTAAATATGGAAGTAAAAGGGATATACCTTGCGGATGGCTTGCTTTGGCAGCCAATCGCGGTCACTAGCAACGACGGCACATCGAGCTAATAACGCTTCAGTAGTTTACTCACGAGTGGCAATCGTGTCGGCTAGCTTGCCTGTATAAGCCGTCCTAATCGCCACTTCAGTCTCCAATTCCTTAATCCGCTTGCGCAGGTTGAAGTTCTAATGCTCCTGCTTGGCGTGCTGCCTCCTCTCCTGATAGAGTTCGTTTGCAAGCATTAGCAAGATATTGGTTGGTTTCCTGCACACAAGCTGAAACTTTTTGTAGCGCTCGGCGTGCTCACGAAAAGACTCCGCCAAGTCCACTTTGGCGTTTGCTAATCTTCCTTCAATAGCAGCAAGAGCATGGCGGTGCTCCGCTGCCTCACGGCCCACCTTCTGGGTGGCCTCCTCATCGCTCTTCACAGCAAGCTCCATCTCTCTCATGGAGGTAGAGACCTCAATTTTTTATCATGCAAAGCTCGATTATTGCGAAAGAGCTCTGCCAAACTAGAGGGACCTCGGACGGTGTCATATATGGCATCAGATGCCAAACCGTTGTGAGGTTGGAACTTGCAAGCAACACGTTCCCTAGGTGGAAACTCTTGCTCCAAAAATTCGGCACACACAACCGGGTCTTCAAAATTGGCGCCACGAGTAATGTTTCACTTTGGCTGCTAAGCTTGATTAGCCTCAAAAAATTCGTTACTCACGACCGCCCAATCTGGAAAAGGGGCAGTTGAACAGCCATATCATCGTCTAGGACAAACTCCTTGGGCGGCGAAACCTCCCTTGACTTCAAAAAGTCAACAAATAATGTGGTACCAGATTTCCAGCTCACTGACTTCATAAAAGGAACCTCAAGCAACTTGTCTAAGGTTGCCGTCATAGGATGAAAAATTGACGCCGAAGTTTCGACCTCAGGCGGAACAACCAACTCCGCCGTCACAATGATTTCGGCCTCAGACGGGCTAATGACACATGTCATCATCGGCAAAGTCACGATTGAGTAATAGGCAATGCCTCAGACGAGCCTCCACATTCTTCATCAGAGGCAAACAAACAACCACTGCGCTAACCGCCAAAGATACACTAGCCAACACCACAAGCATTGTTTGCCCCTTTTTCTCCGAAGACGCCTTCCGAGCTTCCGTAAAAAGAAAATAAAAATAAGGCAGGGAAAATTGGAAAACAACAAAGGAGGGGAGTTATCTTAATTACCTAGAGACTTACCCAGACCAGTTAGCTTCACAAACCTGCCAAGCCGGAGCTTCTTGAAGAGGAAAACTTCCTCCTCTTCTTTATTATCATCCACCGCCGTGAACCCCGCATGGTATGGGACAGTGAACACTCCAGCGTTCATGGTGGAACCAACCGAGGAACCATGGAAACCATGGTATCCACAACAGTTCCAGGCTGAAAGACTGAAGGCAACACAACGCCTTCAGCAACCTGGATGCAGGCGGTTGGGAGTAAATTTATGTCGGCAACAGTCCCGGACTTATCCGTTAATGTCGTTGACGAAACGGAAAGCGGGCCAAATGGCACGTCGAAGATGGAGATGTCATTGTCATCGTCCTCTGCAAGGAGCCTCTTCTTAGTGCCCTTAGAAGAGACAACCATCTTCCCACCGCCGCCTTGTGCCTCCTTCCCTCCGCATTTAGGAAGGCACACAATATGAGTTCATTTACCTGAAAAATTTGAATTTCAGTTTATTATAACGTCTAAGTAACAAAAGCATAGTGACAAAGTAACATACCCTCTCTTGGGTTAACAAAGTAGTCTGGTGGTGGCGGCCAAGGTGATGGTGCTTGGTCCATAGGAACAGGAAAAACAAAGTTAGGAGAAATCATCATAAGGATAGGATCCTTCTGAGGACCCATCTCCCGCCGGTAGAGGATTATCTCGCCCTCAGGAAAAGGTTGCAACAGCAGCAATGGATCATCCGCCTTTGCAATATAGAGATTATTGTCCAAAAAAAAAGACAGAATTGCTTATCACCTTGACCACCATTCTGGATGTAGGGCACCATAAGGGAATCGCCCCCAATGCGATTCATCCCGAACAGCACCAGCGCACGCTCTGCATACAGGCAAAGCGGATAATGGATAGTCTTCAATGTGTTACACTAGTCCGCACCAGAATACGGAACTGGTCTGGGTTCCAGAAGCTCTTTGCGTTCAACAAAGTCCATCGCATGAGGAACACACGCTCAGTAACGTAGAAGAAAATGCTCTTCCACTCGTGTAAGCTCTTGGGCGCATCAAGAGTGATGGCTTTGGCACTAGAACGAGTAAACAAATTATTCCAGCCCATGGAGTTACTCCGCTAGTAGAAAGCCACCAACTTGTTAGCCAAAGGATTTATACCTAGGCAATGACAAGTAAACTCAAAATGGCGGAGGCACGCCATTCCGAGAGGATGTATTGTAAGGCCCCGTTCCCGGTGTCTTATATTGGCGCTGGATTTACTCATAAACATAGTTTTAAATATCAGAGTTAGATAAAACTTTTCACGGAATATAAAAACATCGAACATTCATTATAAAATATTAAAAATCTTTTCTTTAAACTTTCGAATTCACTTAACATAAAACTTCGTAACTTTTCTTTTCTATATGCCAGTCAGCTCAGCCCATGCCATGTGTCCCCCCCCCCCAAGCCAGCTCCTTCATCCGATTTGTTTGCGTGCTTACTAAAAGTCAGCTACGCTGAGTGAGTTCTAGTTAATCAGGCAACATACATTACCTTCATATAGATATACGTATCCGTAGATACATATTACATACTTAACCAGCTTCTTTCTATCATACACACGTACATTCATACTTCTATATTTTCATACCTGCATTATTTACGTTCATACTCTATACTTTCATTCTCACATTCTTTCATACTTTCATACTTTCTTGTTTTAATACTTACTAATACATACATAACTATCTCTACGTTATAAAGAGCATTTCGCCCTACTTCCTCGAGTATTATTAGGGCCCGGTTCCTTTTCTGCCTCGGATATTATTAGGGTCCGGTTTCCTTCTTCCTCGAGTTTTATTAGGGATAGGTTCCCCGCTTCCTCGAACAATATTAGGGCTCGGTTCCCTTCTTCCTTGAGTATTATTAGGGCTCGTTCCCTTCTTCCTCGAGTATTATTAGGGCTCAGTTCCCTTCTTCCATATAACCATACCATACATTTCTATATATTTATTTATATAAACTTTCATACACACTCTTAATCATTCATATAACATACATATATCATTCATGCATCATATATAAAACAATCTCATCTTCTAAGATCACCTTTCCTAGCGATACGTGCAATATCCGAAGATCGTTCACGTACCGACAGGAATTCATTCATTACCTCAATCACTATCACATAAATCATACAAGTCATACACTTACCACTTAATATAAGCGTATTAACTAATCACATTGAGTATGCACACAGCCCCGAAAACATAACAAGGAAAGGGGCTAGAAACTCACCTGTGTCCTGAATCTGATGACGGTTATGTCCTTCCTTTGCAATGTACGACTGATTGTGTAATAGGGCGCATTAATCAATTACCACTTCCAGAGTTCGTTTACTTCGTTGGCTTTTCTTTCTAAGTCTTACTCACTTTAAACGTTACCTTTCAAATATTAATTAGTTCCTCACTCTTAGCGTATATACTGTATAAGTCTGCACTCTTTGTTTTGTACGTATACTTTCTATATACATATACGGTATAAAGTGTACATATAAAGTGTACATACATATACGGTATACATACATATGAGGCATACACATACATAGCATACATTCATACATATACGGCATACGCATACATGACATACACATATATACGTTACCTACATACATATACGCGACTATATACATATACGGCCTGCATAAGTACATATACGTTATATACATACACGACTACATACATATATACGGCTACATATACATATACGCCATATGCATATACGGCTACGTATACATATACGCTATATACACATACGGTATGCATGCATACATATACGTTATATACATACACGACCTCATATACATATACACTGTATACATATACGGCTACATATACATATATGCCATATACATATACGGCTAGGAATACATATACGATATATACACATACGGTATTCATGCAAACTTAAACGTTATATACATACACTGCCTCATATACATATACGCTACATACATATACATATACGCCATATACATATATGGCTTCGTATACATATACTCTATATACATATACGTCATGCATACATACTTATACGGCAATGTACTTATACGCATAAATACTTATACGGATACACACACTTATACGCTAGCATCATATTCGTCCAAACATATGTGCCCGTATAACTCGTTTCGTTCCAAACAACTAGTTTATGTTCAAGTTTACATTTTTCTCACATAATAAAGTCTGATTTACTATCCCACCAATTTTGATGTAAAACCAACTTCGCTTACCCGTCCATTTCACAAACCGAACACTACTCTTTTTACCCGAAATGAACCAACCAACCCCTTTACTATCATGTTCATTATTTTATCAATAATCATGACCCGATCTATCATCCTACCAAGTTTCATGCAAATCGGTGCACGAAAAGTAAGCTTTTTTTAAAAAAAAAACGTACATTTGAAGTTTGTGTCTGAAATCACTTGAGAAGCTCTAAACAATATCAAACGAACTCCGATTTGAGTAATTCAAGAGGCTACGCGACCGGGTCTCCGAGCTCTACCAGCACCACCCACTTCCGCCGCCGGAATCCTCCGCTACAGTCACTGGAAAACTGAAACAGTTGCCGGAAAACTCCATTTTTAGCTTTTACGGTTTTTCTAATAAGAACCATACTTCCCGACATCCGGTCGAAGATCTAATCAGTGGAAATCTTCATATATATGCCATGAACACTCAGTTAAAATTTGATATCGATCCGACGGTTAGATCTCCAGGAATAGTCGTGTATTTGTGGGCTATTTTCTCAAAAACTGGAATTGGAGAAGTGTGTGTTTTTGAAGGTGTAGGCTATGGTGTAGAGATAGATGGAAATGGAAAGGATTAGGGTTTAAGGGGTATTTATAATCCCTTTTGTCCATGGACTTAGGCCCATCTTTCCTTTTTTGTTCATATTCAATTTCATCTTTAAAGCCTACTTAACATTTCATCTTTATTATTTTATTATTTCGTTTACTAACTCAAGTAAACTTTTCCATCATAATTAAATAATATATTAAATATCATTTTTAGAAATTTTGGGATGTTACAAGTCTACCCTCCTTAAAAGAGGTTTCGTCCTCGAAACCTGCTTAGTCCTTGTAAAATGAATATTTCCTGTATTCACATCCTTTGTTTAGCTTCCTAGCTTACCAGTTTATCTTTTGTCATACAATCATCAAGTGATGTTAATTTGTTTTAGCCGTCCATAGTATCTTGTCCATGATGTCCTCGATGTTACGCTTCCTTATCTAGACTTAGCAAGTCCCCATCATTTCCTTAAGCATGCTTTTATTTCTTGTATTTCAAACATAAATATTGCATTTACCGTCACCACACTAAGCATTGAATAACTCTTATGTCTAATTACAAATTTTAGCAATTATACTGATTTGCAATATGTTTAAAACATATTAATTCCAAAAAGGAAACCTTTCAAGTTCCTCCTTAAGGGTTACTTCTTGAGATCCTTTTGTCTACTCCTTAGGTTAAAACACTTCTTGCAATTCTTGAGCACCTCCATTGCATCACTTGTCGAAGAACTCCTTAAGTTACCACTTAAACCTTCTTTCATTCTCAGCTCTACATCAACACGTAGGGTTCATGAGTTATAGCTGTCTAAGGTAGCTTGATCATGAAGTCCATGATGATACATCTTCTTTTTCTTGACTAATCAAGTCTCACCTTGTCCTATGAATCCATTGTTGTTTGTTGTTGTATATCAGTCTCCCTGATATATCATAACTATTTATCTTAACCGATTTCCTTTCCAGACATGCCTTGACCTTCATATAGACATTTACAATACCATTCTCTCTTTACCGTTCAAGAGGACTTTTAATCATTTACACACTACTCATTCGTGTTAAGACTTAATTCCAATAACACAAGTCTAAGCCATCTCTATGCCTTCATTCCATGTCTTTCTAGATTTTGTCCTTGGTTTCTTGCATCCTCTTGCTGCGTTATTGTCGGTTTCACCTTCTTAACACTTACGATTGTTCTTTTACATGTAGGCGAAATATAATGTCTTTCCACAACTGTCACATATCATGAACTCATCTTCGTTTGACTTCTATATAATGGTTTCACTTTCATCACTATATACCTACATTATAATCAACTTATTTCCTTTCAAAACCTTGATGTAAACCGAGTGTCTAGACTTATGAGCATCATCTAGGAATTGGTCTCGAAGATCTCCATGACGTGAAATCCTCAGGCGACCAAATACGATTTTTACATCATAAGTATTCTCTTTCAAATCTCGGTGTAACCCAAAAATTTATCCATTTTTCATCTTGCTATGATCCTTTATAACTCCTACCGCGCCTCGCGGATCTCGCTCAAGAAATCCGAAGTGCTATCTACTTAATATGACTTAATTGTCGAGATAAACTCTTCACATTTACGGCCTAGTGTGTCAGCGACAACATTAGCCTCATTAGGACCATACTTGATTTCACAATCATAATCCTTTATCATCCTTAACCATCTTCTTATCTCATATTCCGTTCTTTCTACTTAAAGAGATATCCAAACTGTTATGACTTGTATCAGTTGTACACCTAGAAAACCTATCATATAGTTACTCTTTCTTCAGCGTTTCCAACACTTCTCTCAAGTGTTCAGCGTGGTTGGACTTATCCCTTGAATAAATTAAAACTATCGTCAATAAAGACAATGATATATTTGTCCTAATACCGGATGGCATTCCCTATTCATCATAACCATAAATGCACCTTGAGCAGTCATCTATCGAAATGATATCACGAGAAACTTGTAGTATTTATATGGCGTTTGAAATGTTGTCTTGGGGATGTATACCTCCTTCACTTTAAACTAATGATAGCCTGCTCTGAGCTCTATTCGCGAGAACCAGCTCGAACCTTGTAGTTGATCAAACAAATCATCAATTCGTGGCAACGGATATCTATTGTTCACCGTAAGCTTGTTCAACTCACGATAGTCTATGAACATCCTCATACTTCCATCCTTTTTCTAAACAAACAATACCGGTGCGCCCCACAGGGAAACACTCGGCCTAATAAAACCCTTTTCGTGGAGTTCTTGTAGTTGGGTCATAAATTCTTTCATCTCGGATGGCGCCAGGCGGTAAGGTGCTTTCGCGACGGGCTGGGCTTCTGGTACTGAGTCTATCTGGAATTCTACCTCTCTCTCTCTAGTGGCAACCCCGGAAGGTCCTCAGGGAACACTTCTGGATAGTCGCACAAAACAGGAACATCTTTCACTTCTTTCATCTTGGCCGTAGCTTTGACAACATACGCCAGGTAGGCACCGCACCCTCGTCGTAACAACCTTTGGCTTTTATCATCAAAATGACATTAAGCCCTGAACTTTCTTTATTACCATAAACCGTCACCGTACCACCCTCTAAGGACTTTAACCTTATCAACCTACTCTTACATGCCATATGTGCCTCAAACTCAACAACAAATCCATTCCCAAACGACATCGAACTCTCTTAAGGTCAAATAATAAGAGTAACAAGGAACTCATATTCCTCTTGCCCTACCTTACAATTTTTAATCATTTTCATAGTTTAACAAAAGTATCGCTATTGGTCTCTTCCATAAAGTCTCGGGTACAGAACTACATTCTTCTTAACGTCTTCCTTTCATATTTGCTACACTATGTAGCCTCATCTTTTCATGCCTTTTCAATTAGGATACCTTGGCAATCATCCGTCCTTCTCGAGCATCTCTTCTTTCTCATCATTCGCTTCAATACTCATGATCCCATCAAATTCCCTTATGGAGTTAACTGTTGCAGGCATGCTATATGTCTTGACTCATTCTAGTTGGCTTATCTCTGTTTCTTTCATGTTGCTTTCACTTGGATTTCCCAGTTTCTGCTGCCTTTGATGCTTCAGCGACAATTGAGAAACTCCCCTAGTGTATTTGACTACAAGCTCCAAGTGCGATCCTTCTCCATTACTTTCTACAGTCGAAGTCCTACCACATTCGTATATCGTTCTATCACATATTTCTTCAAAAGGTGTCTAGTTGACACGTGTCTTATCACAGCGTTAGTACGACCTCCTCGTGCTGGTCTCTCGTATCAGTCGTCTATCTTATCTCTAAGGAAACACAAACATTATCACTTTCGGAATTATTTAGCACATGATTCTTAAGGTAAGTAGTTAATGACAGTGGCCAAGTGTAATTAACTCTTTACTTTACTCCTCAGGTTCTACGTACTTCTCTTTATGATTTCACTTGTGCGGGTTTCTACTTCTTACACAATCATGTAAACATACATATAATCTACATTCTTATCCCTAGGAGTTAAGCTAGCATACACATTCTTTTCTTAGCAATTAAGCTAGCATACACATTCTTTTCCTAGCAATTAAGCTAGCATACAAACATTCTATCTTTAGCAATTAAGCAAACATCATATATTCTTCCACTTTCATTTAAAAGGCATGTACATATATTTCTAAATCTTTACATGAACTTAATCATGCAACTTACCGTTACCGAGCTTACTTGAGAGACACATGGCTTTCTTGAACAAGAATCTTCTTTCTTTTCTTACTTAAGTCCCATTCTCTACTCGAGTCTAAGCATATAGGATGCTTATTTCTCTCAAACTTATTCTCTGATACCAACTTGTAAGGCCCCGTTCCCGGTTCCCTAAATTGGTGCTGGATTTACTCATAAACACAATTCTAAATATCAGAGTTTATTAAAACTTTTCGTTGAATATAAAAACATCGAACATTCATTACAAAATATTAAAATCTTGTCTTTAAACTTTAAAATTAACTTAACATAAAACTTCGTAACTTTTCTTCTCTATATGCCAGTCAGCTCAGTCCATGCCATGTGTCCCCCTCAAGCCAACTCCTTTATTCGATTTGTCTGCATGCTTACTAAAAGTCAGCTATGCTGAAAGAGTTCTAGTTAATCAGGTAACATACATTACATTTATATAGATATACGTATCCGTAGATACATATTACATACTTAACCTGCTTCTTTCTTTCATACACACGTACATTCATACTTTTATATTTTCATACTTGCATTATTTACGTTCATAGTCTATACTTTTATACTTACATTCTTTCATACTTTCATACTTTCGTTCTATCATACTTTCATAATTTCTTGTTTTAATACTTACTGATACATACATAACTATCTCTACGTTATAAAGAGCATTTCACCCTACTTCCTCGAGTATTATTAGGGCCCGGTTCCCTTTCTGCCTCGGATATTATTAGGGTCAGGTTCCCTTCTTTCTCGAGTATTACTAGGGCTCCATTCCTTGTTTCCTCGAGTATTATTAGGGCTTGGTTCCCTTTTTCCTTGAGTATTACTAGGGCTCGGCTCCCTTCTTCCTCGTGTATTATTAGGGCTTGGTTCCCTTCTTCCATATAACCACACGATACCATTCTATATATTTATTATTGTAAAATTTCATACATACTCTTAATCATTCATATTATATACATATATCATTCATTCATCATATATAAAACAATATCATCTTCTAACGATCACCTTTCCTGGCGATAGGTGCAATATCCGAAGATCATTCACGTACCGGAAGGCATTCATTCATAACCTCAATCACTATCACATCGAGTATGCACACAGCCTCGAAAACATAACAAGGAAAGGGGCTAGAAACTCACATGTGTCCTACTTCTGATGACAGTTATGTCCTTCCTTTCCTATGTATGACTGATTATGTAATAAGGCGCATTAATCAATTACCATTTCTAGAGTTCGTTTACTTTGTTGGCTTTTCTATCTAACTCCTACACACTTTAAACGTTACCTTTCAATATTAATTAGTTCCTCACTCTTGGCGTATATACCGTATAAGTCCATACTCTTTGTTGACGTATGTATACGTTATATATACATATAAGACATACCTAGACACACGACATACATAGACATACAGTGTACATACATATACGGTATACATACATATGCGGCATACACATACACGGCATACGTTCATACATATACGGCATACGCATACATGGTATACACATATACGTTATCTACATACATATACGCAACTATTTACATATACGCTATATACATATACGACCTTAATAAATACATATACGTTATATACATACACGGCTACATACACGTGTACGGCTACATATACATATACACCATATACATATACGACTACGTATACGTATACGCTATATACACATATGGTATGCATGCATACAAATACGTTATATACATACACAGCCTCATATACATATACGCTATATACATATATAGCTACATATACATATACGCCATATACATACGGCCACGTATATAAATTGGCCATATACACATACGGTATGCATGCATACATACTTATACGGCCCTGTACTTATACACATACATACTTATACGGATACACACAGTTATACGCTAGCATCATATGAGTCCAAAAATATGTGCCCGTATAACTAGTTTCGTTCCAAACAACTTGTTTATGTTCAAGTTTACATTTTTCTCACATAATAAGGTCCGATTTACTATCCCACCAAGTCTCATGTAAAACCGACTTTGTTTACCCGTCCTTTTCACAAACCGAACACTACTCGTTTTACCAGAAACGAACCAACCAACCCGTATACTATCAAGTTCATTACTTTATCATTAACCATGACCTGATCTATCATCCTACCAAGTTTCATGCAAATCCGTGGACGAAAAGTAATATTTTTTAACAAAAAACGTACCTTTGAGATTTATGTCTGAAATCACTCGAGAAGCCCAAAACCATATCAAACAAACTCCTATTTGAGTGATTTAAGCTGCCACGCGCCCGGGTCGCCGAGCCCTACCAGCGCGGCCCACTGCTATCGTCGGAATCCGCCGCTACAGTTGCCGGAAAACTCCATTTTTAGCTGTTACCGTTTTCTGACTAAAACAGGACTTACGGACCTCCGATCGAAAAACTGATCAGTGGAAATCTTCATTTATATGCCATAAACACACAGTTAAAAGTTGAAACCGATCTGACCGTAATATCTTCAGGATCGTAATGTCTTTGTGGGCTATTTTCATAAAAATGGGAACTGAAAAAGTGTGTTTTTGAAGGTGTTGGCTATGGTGTAGAGATGGATGGAAATGGAAAGGATTAGGGTTTAAGGGGGTATTTATATTCCCTTAAGCCCATGGACCTTAGGCCCATCTTTCCTTTTTACTCTATATTTAATTCCATCTTTAAAGCCTACTTAACATTCCATCTTTATTATTTTATTATTTCATTTACTAACTCAAGTAAACTTTTACATCATAATTAAATAATATATTAAATATCATTTTTAGAAATTTTGGGGTGTTACATGTATTTGGGTCAGATGAAACCCAAACACATCCAAAACCTCCAACAGGAAATGGGTGATGGGCAACCGGAAGTTGCCAAGGAAGAAATACACCCTGTACACGACAATCTTTCCGGCAGAAGCTTGCATCACCGTTCTACCTGGAGCCGGCAGTTCCGGCTCGAAAACGGGTTCATTACAGAAAGTCTTGACATCTTCGTCAAATTCGGAGCGCGACATCCGGAACCCAAAAAACTCCAGCGTATGAGTTTTGTTGGAACTCTTCTCCTTATCTCGCTGAGAAGAACCAGCCATATAGAGAAAAATTGGGGAAAAACAACAAGGATCACCGGAGATAAGATAATATAAGATAAAAAGAGAGAAGGAAAGAAAGATGAATAGAGGAAAAATGAAGCCCAACACATCCTTTTATACCCATCATAATTAATTTCGGGGAGTAAAATCAAGGCAGATGAGACGAGTAAACAAATCAAAATGAGACACGTAAAGAACAAGGTAGTAAAATATGTTACAGCTGGGTGCGTCACCAGGATCCTCGCCCACGCGCCTGAAACAGATGAAAAACAGCATGCAAGATGTAACCATCGTCAAACTTGTCACATCAAACACTCTTATATCCAACACATTTATGGTAAGAAAAGGCTCCGCCAAAGGAATGTCCACAATAACCTCCCGCCATGAAAAGGGTCCGCCTAAGGAAGGTTCACACTAACCTCCCGCCATGAAAGGCTCCGCCTAAGGAGGGTTCACAATAACCTCCGACCATAAAAGGCTCCGCTTAAGGAAGGTTCACAACAACCTCCGGCAACAAAAGGCTATGCCTAAAGATGGTGTATAATAACCTTATGCCATAAAAAGGCTCCGCCTAAGCATGGTTCACAATAACCTCCCACCATAAAAAAGGTCGCGCCCAAAATAAGGTCCATAATAACCTTCAAAGAACACCCAACAAACATAAAGTTAGACCATAGCTCCCCTCACTAGAGGGATACAATGGACTGGGGGGGGGGGGGACTTGTAGAAGTAGGGTACTTAACCTACCCATAAACATAACATACCTCCGCCAGCTACTGGGTCATGCGCCATGCAAAAGCCACGGAGCAACATATTATATCTCTAGGCGCCATACATTCCGTGACACTTGGGGAATGGGAGCGCCAAATATCTCCTTGAGTATGGTGCAAAAATGAGGTATATTTATCGTAAATAACACCTAGCCAATAAGGAATGGACAATGCATAGTCAATAGTACTACATTGTACGACATGTCAACATCAAACGGCCATCATGTACACCAACTATCCTTAACACATGCCCAATGAGCTTGATTGGTGGATAGACTGACGGGGCAGGTGGACATATCCTCACTCTCTCTCATCTCCAAACGGCTATAAATACCAAACAACCTCCAAATGGTAAAGGATATGGACTTTGACTTACTATTACTCTTTAGAAAAGTATTATACATCGATACTGATTCTCACGGCGAAGGGCGGTTCCGAGAGGATCCCCCCCCCATATTCCCTCATAACATAGTGTTTTGTTTTGTAAGTGTACTACTCATTTGCATTATGAAGGAATCAAAACCGTCGTGGGAAATACTTAATCATCACCCTTAGGCTAAGTAGTTAGACTAACGGGGGATTTCGTGTTTCTTCACATACTAAGAACTCTAACAATTTTTCAAGATCTGAGTGTGACCGTTCTCCATGGTATGTTACTTACTTTTGAGAGATAGATAAGTCAAAAGAAGAATTTGATATTGACTTTAAATCAGCTGATGATTTTGCCATCGGATCATCACTTCTATGTCAAGAGACTCAATCTGTTCAAACTGCTGACCAAGGCTATGACTACCACATAAACATAACAACTTGTATTGGTTTAGCGGTTGAAAACCAAGCATTTGTTCAAGATAATTTTCCACATGTGTCTAAAATCTATCATTTATTATGGAAGATTTGCGACACATAGATCCAATCGATAAGGAGGGAAATGGAGATTTTAAATTCCTTGGCAATATTGACAGTCAAGACAAACAAATTTTATAAAAACACAGGAAGGAAATTCCCTGGAATCAATAAGGCGAAAATAACATGTCATAAGTGTGGCAAACTAGTCCCAATCATGTCCAACCTTTAATAACTTATCCAAATTCACCTCTCCATTGTCATTCACAACAACAATCCTTTAATAACCATTCCACAATTCATTTTTCTCAAACCTCAACAATGCCTAACACTACTCCTCAATATCGGTATCAGCATGCACTCATGCCACAACAAATGCGGCGGATGAAATTTGTTTAACCTCCTTTTATGCCACCAATCAACACACAAATTCCGCCTACTACAAGTGTCACACTTGGATCTTCTTCTTCTAGCCATGACAACACCGAAACAACTTCCTTTACATAAGAATTTGTTAACTTGAGTAGTCTACCTGAAAATATGAGTAAAGATCTGGCTCTTGTGGTTATTGATGTGGAATCAAGTGAACAAAAGGAGATGAATTATTATTTCAACAATGAAATCATCCAAGTGTTGATGATAATTGATGTTTCAGCAGATACACAAATTACTGATGAAAAAGCACTCCAAACTGCTGTTGATGAGGTAACACCTGAGATTTGTCAAAAGTTATATTCTAATGACTACATCATTGCATTTGACATATTAAACTGGCCAACATAAACTGATTATGCATATAGCAGAACTTGGATTAGTAGTTTCAAAATCCAAAGATAACTTAAAAGTTAAATTAAACGAAAAAGAAAAGGACATTTTGAAATTGAAACATGTTTTGTCGGGTAAAAATGCTTATACATAAAATTTCTGAAAAAGTACAATGAATGCAACAAGACATTAGAACAAACTCAACTAAATTGTGGTAAATGGATTAAATCCGGTAAAGCATTTCAAATGTTGTTGAGCAATTACTTTGGTATTAGATATAATCACACTGAACAACCTCAGAATTATACACCAATTACGTCATAAAATTGTGTTGATGAACTTGAGGAAGAAGCAAGATATCATAAACAAATTACATTAGTTGTTTCATCAAAATTTGTTCCTCTAAAACTTGCTAATCAAGACGAGATAGGGAACTGATATCAAACAACTGATGCATCACAAGGGTTCAAACCAACTTCACTTGCTGAATTAAGTTGTCAAACACCAATTGTTGATCAAAACTCATAACAAGTTTCTCAAACTTAAATGGTTCAACAAAATTTTTTTTTCAAGATGAAATTGGAAGTTGACGTCAAACAACTTATTCACTTAGTGGAGTCAAAGAGATTACTATCACAAAATTGGATGGTCAAAAGTCAAAAGTTGACCACAACTTTCAAAAGTTACAAGAAGAACTGATATAAACTTCACAACAGTTGTTTCATCTCAAACAGTTGATGTTCCATCAGCAGTTTCAAAGAGACTAGTTGCAATATCACATGCATTTGTTCCTAGTTCAGTTGTTACTAATGTCAAGTGTAATGGTTCAAAGATTAATCAAACTAAAATCCATTCAACCTATGTATCTGAATAGAAGTACCCAGGAGCATTAGTTGTTGATAGCTTAGGTGTTATTAAGAAAAAGAAAACTAAAAACGGGCAAACAGAACCTTTGTTTCCAAATCTTGAGATGTATGCAAGAAAAAAATATAATCTAACTGAAGATTGTAAATTTTTAAAACCTGTTCATCACAATAAAACAGTTATAACCCCTAATGCTTTAATAGAAAGTCAAAGTCCTACACCCAAGAAGAAAGTTCAGTTTAAAAATGTTGAAAAACATGTTACGATGGACTTAAAGAAAATTCCAAATTCAAGATGCTCCAAACTATCAGCAGTTTCACAAAGTTCTAAGGTCAAAATGTTAATTGAAAATCAAAATAGGTTGATGAATCTTGTAAAGAGTCTTCAATTGATATCTTCTTCTGATGAGCAACCCAAGATCAATAATGCTTAGATTAATCCTTCTAACTAATTTCCTTTATATGTGTAGAGAGCTTTCACATGCATGGAAAGGTAATGGTATATGGATAGTGGAGGCTCTAGGAACATGACATGTAACATTCTACTTTTGATAAAAATAAGTAAAATAAATTTGTTTACATAATGGTGTGTTATTATTTAGTTAAGTCAAATAAAAATAATAGAGTGTGGGTTTGGAAAATAAAAGATGGATTAAGAGTTGGTGATGGGCCTTTCCATGGGTTTAGGGGTATATAAACACCCTTAAACCTCCCTAAAACCCTAAAACTCTCATTTCAACAACTTCGCCTCCTTGCATACTCAAAAACGCATACAAACACTCTCATCATTTCGGACCTATATCCGAGCTGAAGAAAGGTTGGATTTCGTGTTCAAGCATCATCAAGATAACGTGTTGCTCCAGATCCAAAACAAACGAAACCCTAAAAGGTACGTTTTAGATGTAAAGGTTAAGTTTTAAGTATCGTTTTGCTTTAAGATTTGATACTAAGGCAAATCGGGCCTTGTTATATATGAAAAATGTAAACTTGAATGTAAACACGATGTTTGGAATGAAATGGGACAAATGAGTGACGTTTGGACCGTGTTAGAATGAGAAAAATGAAGTTGTTATGGCCCAGAACTCGTTTTATTAGTAAAACATGCATAACAGGATGTAAGGATATGATTAGGAATGGAATTACACGAAGAACCATGTTTGAATCGAATTCTGGAGAAAATCGATTTGTTTGGAAAACGAATCGAATCAAATCGGAAACGAATCAAATTAAACTAGAAACGAATAGAATCGAATCGAATTGGAAATGAATCGAATAGAATTGAAAACTCAATTAGATTGGTTTGAAACTCGATTTGATTGGTTTGAAAACTCGATTTGATTGGTTTGAAAAATTGATTTGATTGATTTGAAAACTCGATTCGATTGGTTTAAACTTCAAATCGACCCCAGCCAGGGGCTCTGCTCTTGGACCCTGCTAGGGACTACCGCCCCTGGACCTTCTTTAGCTAGGGGTTTCACTAACCTAGAAGTATGATATAGTTATAAGTTGTTAATTGTCACTTATAATTATTGCACAGTCAGCCGTGCACAACTAAGGAGGGATATTACCGTTAACTCAAAAAGGAACATGACACATGTGAGTTTCTAGCCCCTTTTCATTGTTATGTTTTTGGGTTTCTGTGCATAATCCTATGTGGTTAGTTAATACTCTTACCTTATATGGTAAGTGTATTCTATATGATTGTTTTATGAATGATAAATGAATGATATTGAAAAGTTTAATAGTATGTATGTAATTATATGAATGATAGTATGAAAAAATATATGTACGAATGTATGATTGTATGGAAAGGAGGGACCAGACCCTTATAATATTTAAGAGGATATGGACCAGACCTTATAATATCTGAGAGGATAGAGATCAAACCCAAATAATATCTGTGAGGTTATAGGGCGAAAAGGTCTTTAAAACGAATAGGTATGTATGTAAAGGTAAGATAAAATATGAAGGTATGAAAGTAAGAAATAGTAAAAGTATGGAAGAATAAAGGTATGTACTTGGGTACGTACAAAAGAGAGTAAAGTAAGTTAAGTATGTAGCATTTGAATGCAATGTATGTTGCCTGATTAACTAGAACTCACTCAGCAGAGCTGACTTTTAGTATGAATGAAGACACATGACATTGGACTGAAGAGGCTGGCATCTTGAGAAGAATGTTATGATGTTTAAAAATGACTTTTTATATTATGTTTTTAGACAAGAGTATGATTGTTATGAAGATATTTGAATGATTATGTATTATATGGTTGAAGTTTAATGTTTCCACAAAAGTTTTAATTCACTCTGATATTTAGAACTTTGTTTATGAGTAAATCCAACTGTTAGTAAGGTTCTCGGGACTAAGGCCTTACATGACAGGAAATAGATCAATTATCTCTCAATTCAAGAGACATGGAGGAGGAGCTGTATCCTTTGGGAATGATGAAAAAGGAAATGTTTTGGGCTCAAGTAAAGTAGAAGCATGTAAGTTAACAATTGATAATGTCAATTTGATTGATAAATTAAATTTCAATTTATTAACTATATCACAAATGTGTGATAAATGGTATGGTGCTTTCTTCACTAAGTAAACATGCAAAATTGTGAACTCCAACTACGCAAAACATATTGAAAAACTAATTGCCTAAAACACTTTGTTAACTGCAAACAGGAGTGGCAATGATTATGTTGTAGACGTGCATAGGGATAACAACATTCCTATTGCAACATGTTTTCTTAGTAGAGCATCAACCAAGGTGTAACCCCCGCTTTAAATGGAATACGCCCGGGTGCAACATACAGATCACTCATAAGATCGTAAAACTATTAATTGTGACATTATAATTATTTTATTCCATAATTTCGCAAGTAAATAGTTTGATATTGAGACAAACAACATTACATCTAAATGAAACAAATATTGTTCGTTAAAATAATCCTAAGGTATAACTAGTTTTCTTGTCCTAACACTTCATCGTTCAACCTGCAACACGTTTAAAATAATGTATTTTGTCAACAACATATGTTGGTGAGTTTTCATAAGTTTTTTTTAGCATATAAATGTATATAAAATGCGCGACTCAATGATTTTCATGCAATAAATATTCAAACATAATATAAATGAAAGAAAGTGGTGTCTTCCTCCTTTTCTGTTAGCCGAAGCCATAGTAATAGAAGAAATGTGAACCACTAAGCATAACAATCGAAGTTGAAAGCGCTAAGCAGCGCATGTACATCACATTGGATCCTCCCACTATGTTTATGTGTTTGCGTTTGCATTTGAGTTTGCGTTTACGAATCTTCCACCATAGAAACAGTAAACACGTTCCACATAACTCACATATAATCATAAACAATCACTACAACAAAAAGGGGCTTTTTAGTACACACAAAAGCGTCATAAAATTCTATTTTATAGGACCTTTCATTTAATAGGACCAACGAGAAAAGAGTTTTATGTAAAGGGGTCTTAAAAAGTCTCGGAACTCAAAAATCGTCCTGATATCCCAAATAAGATTATAAAACCAACTTTATGGTCGCATAAAATATCCATTAACAACCCAAAAAGCGTCTCAATAAAAACATATTATGACACTTTTGCAATGTTTTAACATGTGCTTGCCCACCTTTAATCTTTTGATACACATACAAGCGTCCTTAAAAATTAATTTATAAGACCCTTATGATGTAACATTATAGGTACTTTAGTACCAAGAAAAAAGTCTTGATATCCCAATTAAGATTATGAAACCAATTTTATGGTTGCATAATATATTCATTAACCCAAAAAGCGGTCCAATAAAAACATATTAGGACACTATTACAATGTTTTGACATGTGATTACCTAATTGTAAACTTTTGACACATATACAAGTGTCCTTAAAAATTAACTTATAGGACCCTTATGATGGAACATTATAGTACCAAAAAGAGGGTCCTAATATCCCAAACAAGATTATGTAACTAAATTTTATGGTCGCATAATATGTCTATGAACAACTTAAACGTTCTAAAAACATATTATGACACTTTTACATTGTTCAAACATTTAATAGGACAAAAATTCGAAGTCCTAACAAATCATATTAGACAACCATTTTTTAAACGTCCACACACAAAATTTTATGATACGTTTATGGACATCTAAATATTGAAAGAAATAAAACTTCAGTATATTAAATAAGCTTGTTCATAACTAAAAAACTAAACATAAATAAGTTATAACATTATCTAACATAAACTATTGTAACATTCAATAAAAAAAATTAAAAGCAATAAAAGAAACAAGCACCATAAAATCCCGAGTCATCATGTGTCCTCAATCCTCACGGACTACCTACAAATAAACCATCCATGTATAAGCATTAAGTTCCATGGTATTAATTATTCGTATCACAAGTTTAACAAATACATACAGAGATGAATAAACAGGGCCATGCGATGGATGCATCAATACAATCTTGAATTGTGGAAAATAACCCATATGGTGTGACCAACTTTTCATCTATTTTTATTGGTACTTGAACATTTACCTCACACCATTTTGGTCCAATCTTTGTACCACCAACTAGCTCATTTGTGTCCAGGCTCTTCACTCATCCTCTTGCTACAGGCTCAGTAGGGCTTAGAATGCTTTTAAGGAAAACTTCATCTCTGACCTAGATTTTAGTTTTCAAAAAACAGTTATATATTAAACTCGAGTCATTATAGTGCAAAAATCATTTTACAAAAATGAAGGTTTTACACTAGCAGGTTAAGATTTTATTGAAAAATTAATCTGATAAAAAAAATCAGTAGACATTGTTGTTTTCTAGTGTTGTCCAACGCAACCGTTATTTAATCACCAACTTACAGTCAATTTTTGGATGAGTCTACAAGCTAAAGATTTACCTCTATTTTACAGGTTCTACATATCCTAAGTCTAACAAAGTATTCAAATTACATACTAATCCTCTTTTTGACCATGTACTTTGTGCAAAATATAGTGACGTGCCTATTGTTTATAACATATTTCTAATGAAGTACAAAAGATAACTTACAAAATGTGGGACACTAAAGATTTATATAGAAAAATACCCATAAATGTGGAGGTCCACTGGTTACAATGGGGAAAGATGACGATGTAACAGGTGCAACAGTAGAATCGTCCTTCGACCCTTTCATCTCGGATACCTGGGCTTCTAACTGGACCACGATACTAGTAAGTTTTTCATATTTAGACTTCAGTTGGATGTTTTCTCTACCACGGACAACTTGTTCAGGTATCTCACTTAGCAATCTATTAGAATTTAGACACATATAATGTTTTAGGTGCTTTGAGCCTGGTGATGAATATAGTACTAATAAAAAACATTATAACTAAATAAAGAAAAACTGTACCTATACCCAACTCAACCCTACAGATTATAGTGACTTATGTACCACCAATGAAAATATATCTTCTTATTATGGTACTAACCTAAATTTAGTGTGGGATTCTGTATGCATTCTATCATCAAGCAAACCTTGGGCTAACCAAAAAAATTAGATAAACCACATGTTGGTTAAAAGTTAAAGTGAAACTGTTTTTTAATAGTTTGTTGTTTTAACATACATACGTACAAACTTTTCAGATAAAAAAAGAATAACAATTTATTACTCAACAAAACAACTCTAAATAGATATATCATGTGATGTTTCATCTTTAGGAATATGAATTAAAAGCTAAATTACGAAGTTGCATCGCAATAGAATATTTTGCCCATACAAAATTCCAAATCGAATCCAAAACATAATACCAATAACAAAGATAAGTAAAACATACCTTAGCAATTCGAAGTACTGAATTGGAGAGATGCGATTCTTGAACAAAAATAGACAGGTGGTCGATTAAACACATCCTCTAGACCAAGTACATGATCTTCAAGTATTACGACTTCAAGCATCTACATGAAAAATAAAATATATAAACCGTAAGCTTTTATGAACTATGAACATGAAAAAGATTTTAAAAATACAATACAAAATTACCTTTTCGTGTTCAATTGTGTGGCTAAGAGGCATAATAATTTGGCTGCCAATTAATAAAGTCAGTCCCATTTCGATATGTGCTATAAAATCTGACTTTAACTGATGAAGCGGAATAAGCATCTACATTGAAGTTGGCCCACTCTAACCTAAGCTCCCTAAAAAATCGAACCAGCACTGTAGGCAACATGTTCTAGTTAAAGAAGATAATCGACTTTAAGAAACAATTTGACTAAAAGTTAACTTTGATTAACAGGTTAGAATTTGTTTTGAGCCTAACAAAAGGCACCTTTTCGACTCGTTTTGACTTCTGGATAAACCCAACCTCACCCTTATCAACCCGTACAAAATATTACCCTTCTGGCCCGTTTTGACTCTTGGGTCATCACAACTTACCATTTTCAATCCCATACCAAAAACTATCCACTGGCCCGTTCGGCAATAATAAAGTCCAAAAAATGGTTTGCCCAAAGGTTAATTTTGAATAAGCGATGACAGTTTTTTTGACCTGAAATAAAATTAGAGTTTTGTCCCGTTAGACTTCCAGGTCAACCTGATCTAACTCTATGTAATCCATACCCTAAACGTGACACCACTAACCTGTAGAAGAATGACCAAAATAAAAAAGATAATAATATAATAATGATGATTATAATAATAGTAATAAAATTATTGATGAACTATGTCCTTCACCCTATGCCACAATTTTCCATTAGTCCATTCTCCAAACTTGGAGCAGGTGATCTTCGCCACTCTTTAATACTACCTACGTCCCATTATAAGTGTCCTAGTTTAATTTTTCAGGTATTTCTTGTTTAACTTTGACCGATAATATTTTTGTTTGTGTTATATAATACTTGATGTAAAATATATGAATGGATTGAGTTTTAAATGTATTTTACATTGATATAATTTTCATCAAGTATTATATGACATGAAAAAAAATATTTACGGTCAATGTTGCAAAAAGAAAGACTTGAAAAGTCAAACTAGGACACTTATAATGGGACGGAGGGAGTATATAATTTCCATTGACGTTGCTATTTGTCATTTATTAAAAGAGCAAAACCGTAACTTCAATTAAATAATTAGAGTTGAAAGAAGAAACACACCTCTATGAGCAGCATAATAAAGCACCATAATAGCTTTTGCCTACCTATATAAGTTCACTTTGAAGTGAAAAACTCCAAGATAACCTACAACTAATAATTAAACTTGTCAACTACTACTTAAAAATATTGAAAACTAAAAATATGTTATTAATAATTTTCATAATAAACAGTATGCCAAATACCTGTTATCCCACCTTTCACATATAGGATATCAATGCACTGACGATTTCAGTGACAGCATATCTAGAATTTTCAGAAACTAAACATAAGTACGAGTAAATAGACTTAAATATGTTTTAACAAAAGTATTTAATCAAAAAACAGTTCAATTCCTATACTTAGGTGGATGAAGAATATTAGAAAAGCTGAGAAATATAAAAACGAACCAGCATGGCCAGATCTTACCTGTTCTGATTCAATCTGCTGACGCTGAAATAGATCAGAGATGACCCGACCTGATTCAGTCTGAAATTCTAAATTCACGATATGAAGAGCTGTAGAAAAACCCACAAATACAATTCATTTCTAATAAACAAAAAAATTACTGAAGTT
Source organism: Bidens hawaiensis (assembly GCF_021521415.1). Lineage (NCBI taxonomy): Eukaryota > Viridiplantae > Streptophyta > Magnoliopsida > Asterales > Asteraceae > Bidens > Bidens hawaiensis. The sequence goes on along the minus strand of NW_027495777.1, from coordinate 40,378 downwards.
AACCGTAAACACTTACAAATTACTGAAATTAACTTAGGTTGGAAATTGGAACCGCACTTCATCCATGGCTTCACCCAAACCTTCGCTTCATAAGTTTTCTTCTACAAGTACTTACTTTTAGCTTAATGTAAATGTAATAATTAGTTACCTCATTCCATTCAAGCTTTCCCTACAAAATTTCCATGGAAAAAAAAATCAAACTTGTTGCTTTTTAACAATTGGGATTCCTAAGATAAATTTAATAGCTATAACATAAAAAAAAAAAAGCCAAAGTAGTGTCATTCCTGGTGGAGCTAAGTCCAAACAAAGAGCACTGAGATATAACTCCATGTCCAAGCTCTTGTGGAGTTTTCCATCAGATAAATGTATGACAAATTGAAAATTTTTCTTACTTTTTCAGACACTCATCACGACTTGACTCAAATTTTCGGGACGAAAATTCTTTAACATGGGAATGATGTGACAATCGTCAATTTCAGGTTAACTCCGTTAACTCAACTCCGTCAATTCAAACTTAAGATCACTGAATCTATAACGCACACTTCATTACATTTAAACTAGGGTTTAAATGACGCTTAACACTTACTACATGTGTAGTCTTTCGGGATTTGCACCGAAACGCAAACGAGTTGACGCAAACGATTGATGAATAAACAAAAAACGTCAAAACAGTAATTATGTGATAATTATGTGTTAGACTTATGTGTTACGTGATAACATGGTTATGAACATTAACTCAAGATGTAAACTAGTTAGTTAAGTTAGAAAAACAACAATTGAAAGTAGAGGGACTTGAGTGTAACTTGTATGTTTATAAATATATCCTTAACAATCAACCCTAACTCATTATTATTAACCCCACAAGTCCGATCGGCCCCTCACTCCCTTGCTCCCTTGGCTGCCGTCCACTATACACACACATACAAGCAAGAAATCAAGTGTTTGATTGAAGAACTAGGTGCTAGGAAGGTATAATTGATCATCCTTTACATCCTTGTTACTTGATTTTGATGTTTGTTTGGTTAATTGTAAACCCTAAGCTGCCGATTTCATGAATACATGTAATCAATATGATTGTTGTTGATTGAGTAATGATTTGATAAGTAGAATTGATCTTGTAACATGTTGATTGTTGTGTCTTTGATTTGAGTTCAAACAAAAACCTTAATCTTGTATGTAATGTGTAATTGATGTGTATGGATGGTGTTTATGGAGTCTAGAGGGTTATATGAATGCATGATAGTTCATAGATTGTTATTATGTTGAGTTTGGATGCAAACAGTTTCTGGACAGAATGTGTATATGATGTTTAAGTGACTGTAACGAAGTGTAAACGTAAAAATTGGTTGAGATTATTGGTACTACAGTAAACTAGGTTGAGTCTAGTTTCTATAAAGTATAAATTTGTAATTTTTGGAAAGTAGAAGTTAACTTTTATGATTTTACAAAAACGTTGTGCAAAGCTGAGCTGTTAGACCTGCTGTTAGGTTGTTTTGTAAATGTTATATCTCATGAACTACGAGACTAATTGGGTTGGTTCCACTTCTGGAAGTTGACTTATTGAGTTAGGAACCTAACCCAAGTGGTCTTGCATTTATTGGATTTTTCGTTTAACGGGAATTGCAAATAACATTCTGTTACGCATGAATTTGACTGTTATGAGTTTGCGGTAATGATTTGATGATTGTGAGAACACTATGTGGAATAAAAATATAATAAAATATGTTCTGGAAACCTAAGACATATGTGATTCTGTGATGATTTTTGGTAAATTAATTGAAATGCTATGATCGGTGAAATAGTACAATCTTTCTAGTAGGATTTCCGTCTCAGTGAAACTAGCTGCTGAGTTGTGTAAAAATGCATGAAACATGATACTTGCTATATAATTGTTATGTTTTGACCAAAATACCCTTACGGGGAATAATTGCTAATTGATTGCCATGATTTGACCAAATTGCCCTCATGGGGAATAATGGCTAATTAATTGTTATTTGTTGACCAAAATGCCCTTGCGGGGAATAACTGCTAATTGATTGTACTTTATGAATACATGACACGTATATGAATGCTTACACATGTAATGTGTCACAAATACACTTGTTAAAGTCACACACGATTCACAAACGAAACACGAAACATGTTATGTGCATAGGTATTATGTGCCGGGTCTAGAGACTCGATAATATTCCGACACTTAGAAAAATCTCTTTATTGTTTTAGAACGCTAGAGAGTGTTTTTCGGTGACGCGCATCTTGGTGATTTAATTTGGGAAATTCTTCGCAAACAGTGAGTTTCACTTTCCCTCTTTAAACTGTTTTCAAACGCTTTTCACTTGGGGGAGATAACATACTCCACAACGCATTTAAGATTTTGTTATAAATTATATATCACTTGTAAAGGCTAAGTGGCAAACGAAACATTTGAAGTCCTACACATCGAACCGGTTAATATTTTGAATATCGAGTCACTGTTGAGTAGTACTACTGGGTTTGACAAACCCCACCCAACGCTAAACTCGACTGGAGGTTGAGCTGGTGTAATTTTGGCTAACACGTACCATGGTCTGGAGGACCTGGTGACAAGGCACTTAATAAACGAGTCAGCTTCGGTGTCAAACACTTAGTAATACTTGTTGTATAGACTAGCTATCTATCGATATATGATTGACATAACACTATCTGTAACGCAAAACGCTGTAACGCTGTAACGCAAAACGCTGTAACGCAAAAAGCTGTAACGCTGTAACGCTGAACGCAAACGCTAAACGATTTATTTTTATATAACTTGTGAACTCACCAACCTTGTGTTGACACTTTTAGTATGTTATTCTCAGGTAGCCGAGGCGGGCGCGCGGTTCAGGAATATGCATTGCTTGAAAAACTTTTAACTATGTAAACTTACTTTTAACTGTTATCATTGGTTTTAAGTCGTCCTGCGTGACGTAACATTGTTTCTATGGTTTTACGCTTCCGCACTTATTTTCATTTAAACGTTTTTATGGTTTGATTATAACTGATGATTCCGATCTTGTTAGTTCACACCCTCTGACGGTAAAACTCCGTTAGTGGATTTTGAGGGTGTGACAGATTGGTATCAGAGCCATTGGTTATAGCGAACTAGAAGCTGCATGCATACTAGACTGTAACCGCGACGACCCATTAGTTATAATGATACGCACTGCATATATTTGTGTAGTCTTTGTTATCCTATCTCTTTACCTCTTTCACTCATACGCGCGCGCATACACGGCTTACCTGTAGGAATGTCGACGCCACCCTCATCATCATCCGATTCGATGACGCATGCTCACGGGAAGGAACCGCAGTTACCCACCGCATCGCCACCCCGAGTAGTCCCGGAACTCGAAACTCCCGCACCGAAGAGGTACCGCCTATCCGGAGGCATATACGAAAACGACGTTAGCTGGGATTGGTACCCTAACATGATCAGACGTATGGTCTATCGCGAACAAGTTCCCCCGTTACCTCACCTGAACCACCCTGCTTATCCCAACACCCTACCACCCATAACCAAACCTGTAGAGCGAGTTCTCGCAGCTGTTGTTTCATGTTTGGAGCGAGATGTGGGTTACATGCGCTATACGAGAGCGAACGTTTCCGGACTGTTAAAAGACGGAACCGAGACTAAGGAGGAGATTGCCCGCATGGCAGCGGCAATGATGGAAATGCAAGAGGCTAGTGATCAACAGATGAAGATTATGATGAAGATGCAAGCCGAGATGATTGACTTGCAAGAGCAACTCCAGGTAGCAAGGACCCGAACCAAGATAGCTCTAGAGCGTTGCGATGTCTTACAAATGCAACTTGCTCAGAACGCAGCCGAACCTGAGGTAGAGCCTGAGGCCGAGCCTGAGGCAGAGCCTGAAGAAGATCCCGAGGAAGATCCCAAGGAGGAACCCGAAGAAGAACCGGAGGAAGAACCGGCTGAGGAGGAGGCACACTCAGAGGTGTCCTCAGACGATGACATCTAGTGATGATGACACTTAGATGGAGGGGTTGTCTCCATTCGAAATATTATTTTTCTATGATATTAAGGATTGATTGGAAATACTTTGTAGCGAATACAATGGTTTTAATCATAAATTTTTATTTAGATTAATATGTGGTTGTGATGTGATGTTGTTTCTTATTTCTTTCTTACCTATCTTTTTATTACATGTATGGAGTGTTGTATATGAAAGAAAAATTCATGTTTAACATTTTATACTGTGATTCTAGGAAATGGCTGGAAGAAACGCTGGACGTGGACGTGGTAGCATCAACTTGACTGCAGCTGAACTCCAAACTCTGCTGAACGACCATGCAGCGGCCGCTTTAGCCGCACACGTTCAGAATCAAGCTGGAGGTCCAAGTGGAACGTGTACCTTCAAGAACTACCTTGACTGCAAGCCCAGTACGTTTAAGGGCACTGAGGGAGCTATAGGCTTCCTGCGTTGGGCTGAGAAGGCTGAGTCGGCATTTGAGATGTGCAATTGTCCCCCTGCCAGTAGGGTCAAATTTGCTGCTGGAACACTTGAGGATTCTGCCCTCACTTGGTGGAATTCAAACGTGCAGATCCTTGGATTGGAACTGGCTAATGCTATGAATTGGGAGGAGTTCAAAAACATGATGCGAGAGGAGTACTGTCCGAGAGAAGAGATTTCGAAGTTAGAATCAGAGTTCTGGTCACTGAAGATGGTGGGCTCGGAAATTGAAGCCTACACTACTCGTTCTCACGAGTTGGCTGTGATGTGTCCGCGGATGGTGGATCCACCGAGTAAGAGGATTGAAATGTACATTGATGGGTTAGCACCGCAGATTCAGGGCATGGTGACGTCTTCCAGACCAGCCACGATACAACAAGCGATCCGTTTAGCTCACAAACTGACGGATCAGGCTGTGACCCAAGGTGCGTTACCACCTAGGGGTTCAACCACTAAAGCCCGTGACAACCCGAGTAATGACAACAACAGCAACAGCAACCCGAGTAGCGGCAAGAGGAAGTTTGACAACACCAGATCCTCGTCCTCGAACCTCCCACCGCAACAACACTACCGTAAGCCCGAATTCACTCGGAGCTTTAACAATCAGAGTCACAACAACAATGACAACGGTAGCGGGCAGGTTTCGAGCGGATATGCTGGGAAATATCCGAAGTGCAATAGGTGCAACTATCATCATGTTGGCCCATGTGACCGTGTCAAGTGTCAGAGATGCGGAAAGATGGGTCATCAGGCGAAGGAGTGTAGAGGAGACCTTGCGGCAAAGGGTGCTCCTAAACCACCTATGACGACGAAGGGATGTTACGAATGTGGGTTCAGGAAGGATTGTCCCAAGCTGAAACAGAACGACAACAATGGGAGTAATGGAAGTGGCAGTAATGGTGGAAGCAATGGCAAGGGAAGAGCTTTTGTGATTGGGTCGGGTCAAGCCCGCAATGATCCGCACGTGGTGACTGGTAAGTTCCTTGTGAACGATTGTTTTGCTTCTGTATTGTTTGACACTGGAGCTGATAGGAGTTTTGTGTCGAAAGCCTTTAGCCAACTCTTAGACTTAACTCCAACTCCGTTAGATACTAAGTTTCCTGTTGAATTAGCTGACGGTAAGACTATAGTAACGACTCATGTACTTGCGGGATGTAAGTTAAAACTGTCAGGTCATATTTTTGATATCGACCTTATTCCTTTTACGCTTAGTAGTTTCGATGTCGTTGTCGGCATGGACTGGTTATCCGAGAACCGAGCGGAGATTATATGTCACGACAAGATAGTTCACATTACTACCCCTTCCGGCGAGATCATTTCAGTCCGAGGTGAGAGAAGCGCCATGACCACCAGCGTCGTTACCCTCATGAAGGCGCAGAAGTACCTACGAAAGGGTCATCCGGCAATTTTGGCGCAGATTGTTGAGAAACCCGCGGAGGAGAAGCGAATTGAAGATATACCGGTTGTGCGAGATTTTCCGGAAGTTTTCCCGGAGGATTTGCCCGGACTCCCTCCTATTCGTCAAGTCGAATTCCAAATCGAGTTGACACCCGGTGCAGCACCCATAGCACGAGCCCCGTATCGGCTCGCACCGGCGGAGCTTCAGGAGTTGTCCACTCAGTTGCAAGACTTGTTGGATAAGGGTTTTATCTGACCTAGCTCATCGCCATGGGGAGCCCCTGTCTTGTTTGTCCGAAAGAAGGACGGCACTCTCCGCATGTGCATCGACTACCGGGAGTTGAACAAGGTGACAGTCAAGAACCGTTATCCTTTACCCCGAATCGATGATTTGTTTGACCAGCTTCAAGGATCGAGTTACTACTCGAAGATCGATCTGCGATCCGGTTACCACCAACTGAGAGTGCGCGAAGAAGATATCTCAAAGACGGCTTTCAGAACACGGTATGGTCACTAAGAGTTTTCGGTTATGCCTTTTGGCCTAACCAACGCACCAGCCGTATTTATGGATCTCATGAATCGAGTATGCAAGGCGTACCTCGACAAGTTTGTGATTGTTTTCATTGATGATATTCTCGTCTACTCCAAGAACGAGGCTGACCATGAAGAGCACTTGAGGTTAATTTTGGAATTATTGAAGAAGGAACAACTGTATGCTAAACTCTCGAAATGTGAATTTTGGCTTCGCGAGGTTCACTTTTTAGGACATGTGATCAACGAGAATGGTATCCATGTCGATCCCGGTAAGGTAGAGGCCATCAAAAACTGGGAAACACCTAAGACTCCGACTGAGGTGCGGCAATTCCTAGGACTGGCCTGCTACTACCGGCGTTTCATCGAGGGATTTTCAAAGATTGCTCAACCCCTCACCGCTTTGACTCACAAAGGCACTAAGTACAATTGGGGTGACGCGCAAGAATCCACTTTTCAATTGTTGAAAACCAAACTTTGTAGCGCCCCTATTCTAGCCCTCCCCGAGGGAACGGAAAATTTTGAGGTACACTGTGACGCATCTATACAAGGTCTCAGTTGTGTGCTGATGCAACTCGAGAAGGTTATAGCCTACACCTCTCGACAACTACGGGTTCACGAGAAGAACTACACGACCCATGATTTGGAACTCGGAGCTGTGGTGTTTGCTCTTAAGATATGGAGGCATTACTTGTACGGTACCAAGTTTACCATTTACACCGACCACAAGAGTCTCCAACATATCTACGATCAGAAGGAGCTGAACATGCGACAGTGCCGTTGGGTCGAACTGCTCAAAGATTATGATTGTGCCATCAAGTACCACCCTGGCAAGGCCAATGTAGTGGCCGACGCCCTCAGCAGAAAAGAAACAGATAAACCCAGACGGGTGAGAGCATTGCAACTCACAATTCATGCCAACCTACCCGATCAAATTCGCGATGCCCAACTCGAAGCTTTGAAAGATGATAATCTTCCATCGGAACTCACGCGGGGCATGAACAAGCAACTTGAAACCAGATCGGACGGGGTCCGATATTTTGAGAACCGGATTTGGGTTCCATGGTACGGAGAGTTGAGGACTCTAGTGATGGACGAAGCTCACAAGTCCCGATATTCTATCCACCCTGGCTCAGATAAAATGTATCATGATTTAAAGGCACTTTACTGGTGGCCGAACATGAAAGCCGACATTGCCACCTACGTGAGCAGATGCTTGACTTGTGCCAGAGTCAAGATAGAATACCAAAAACCATCTGGCCTACTGCAACAACCGGAACTCCCAATGTGGAAATGGGAACACATCTCAATGGATTTTATTACGGGTTTACCTAAGACACCGACGGGATGCGATACCATCTGGGTGATCGTTGACCGGTTGACTAAATCTGCACACTTCTTAGCGATTAAGGAATCGGACAAAATGGAAAGACTGACTCGTGTTTACATGAAGGAAGTAGTGTCTAGACACGGAGTGCCTGTCTCAATCATTTCTGATCGAGATTCTCGTTTCACGTCGCACTTTTGGAAGTCGCTGCAAAGCGCGCTAGGCACCCGTCTTGATATGAGCACAGCATACCATTCTCAGACAGATGGGCAAAGTGAACGAACTATTCAGACCCTGGAGGATATGTTGCGTGCCTGCGTATTGGATTTCGGAAAAAGTTGGGAACCTCACTTACCTTTGGTAGAGTTTTCGTATAATAACAGCTACCACGCAAGTATTAAAGCAGCGCCGTTTGAAGCGCTGTACGGATGGAAGTGTCGATCACCACTCTGCTGGACAGAGGTGGGTGACAGCCAAATCACTGGTCCGGAACTGGTACTCGAAACTTCGGAAAAGATTGTCTAAATCCGAAATCGCATGGCAGCAGCACGAGATCGCCAAAAGAGTTACGCCGACAAGCGCCGAAAACCTCTCGAATTTCAAGTGAACGATCGAGTGTAACTTAAAGTCTCACCTTGGAAAGGTGTGGTTCGCTTTGGTAAGCGAAACAAACTCAACCCACGATATGTTGGTCCCTATCGAATAACTGAGCGCATTGGTCCGGTGGCGTACCGACTGGACCTACCAACGGAACTCAGTGGCGTACACAATGTATTCCACGTGTCCAATTTTAAGAAATGCCTATCTGATGAAACCCATGTAGTCCCTTTGGAGGAACTGCAAGTTGATGAACAGTTACGTTTCATTGAGGAACCAGTTGAGGTTTTGGATTGGGAAACCAAAACGCTCAAGCACAGCAAAATTCCAATCGTTAAGGTTCGTTGGAACTCGAGACGTGGACCGGGGTTCACGTGGGAACGCGAGGATCAAATGATTAAAAAGTATCCTCACCTTTTTGAAGGGCTAACCAAACACAGAAAACCGCGAAACCCGGCAAACCGTCAGACATCACCGGAGGTATGAATTAAATTTCGGGACGAAATTTCTTTCTACTAGGGGATGATATGAAAAACTGAAAATTTTTCTTACTTTTTCAGACACTCATCACGACTTGACTCAAATTTTCGGGACGAAAATTCTTTAACATGGGAATGATGTGACAATCGTCAATTTCAGGTTAACTCCGTTAACTCAACTCCGTCAATTCAAACTTAAGATCACTGAATCTATAACGCACACTTCATTACATTTAAACTAGGGTTTAAATGACGCTTAACACTTACTACATGTGTAGTCTTTCGGGATTTGCACCGAAACGCAAACGAGTTGACGCAAACGATTGATGAATAAACGAAAAACGTCAAAACAGTAATTATGTGATAATTATGTGTTAGACTTATGTGTTACGTGATAACATGGTTATGAACATTAACTCAAGATGTAAACTAGTTAGTTAAGTTAGAAAAACAACAATTGAAAGTAGAGGGACTTGAGTGTAACTTGTATGTTTATAAATATATCCTTAACAATCAACCCTAACTCATTATTATTAACCCCACAAGTCCGATCGGCCCCTCCCTCCCTTGCTCCCTTGGCTGCCGTCCACTATACACACACATACAAGCAAGAAATCAAGTGTTTGATTGAAGAACTAGGTGCTAGGAAGGTATAATTGATCATCCTTTACATCCTTGTTACTTGATTTTGATGTTTGTTGGGTTAATTGTAAACCCTAAGCTGCCGATTTCATGAATACATGTAATCAATATGATTGTTGTTGATTGAGTAATGATTTGATAAGTAGAATTGATCTTGTAACATGTTGATTGTTGTGTCTTTGATTTGAGTTCAAACAAAAACCCTAATCTTGTATGTAATGTGTAATTGATGTGCATGGATGGTGTTTATGGAGTCTAGAGGGTTATATGAATGCATGATAGTTCATAGATTGTTATTATGTTGAGTTTGGATGCAAACAGTTTCTGGACAGAATGTGTATATGATGTTTAAGTGACTTTAACAAAGTGTAAACGTAAAAATTGGTTGAGATTATTGGTACAACAGTAAACTAGGTTGAGTCTAGTTTCTATAAAGTATAAATTTGTAATTTTTGGACAAGTAGAAGTTAACTTTAATGATTTTACAAAAACGTTGTGCAAAGCTGAGCTGTTAGACCTGCTGTTAGGTTGTTTTGTAAATGTTATATCTCATGAACTACGAGACCAATTGGGTTGGTTCCACTTCTGGAAGTTGGCTTATTGAGTTAGGAACCTAACCCAAGTGGTCTTGCATTTATTGGATTTTTCGTTTAACGGGAATTGCAAATAACATTCTGTTGCGCATGAATTTGACTGTTATGAGTTTGCTGTAATGATTTGATGATTGTGAGAGAACTATGTGGAATAAAAATATAATAAAATATGTTCTCGAAACCTAAGACATATGTGCTTCTGTGATGATTTTTGGTAAATTAATTGAAATGCTATGATCGGTGAAATAGTACAATCTTTCTAGTAGGATTTCTGTCTCGGTGAAACTAGCTGCTGAGTTGTGTAAAAATGCATGAAACATGATACTTGCTATATAATTGTTATGTTTCGAACAAAATACCCTTGCGGGGAATAATTGCTAATTGATTGCCATGATTTGACCAAATTGCCCTCATGGGGAATAATGGCTAGTTAATTGTTATTTGTTGACCAAAATGCCTTTGCGGGGAATAACTGCTAATTGATTGTACTTTATGAATACATGACACGTATATGATTGCTTACACATGTAATGTGTCACAAATACACTTGTTAAAGTCACACACGATTCACAAACGAAACACGAAACATGTTATGTGCATAGGTATTATGTGCCGGGTCTAGAGACTCGATAATATTCCGACACTTAGAAAAATCTCTTTATTGTTTTAGAACGCTAGAGAGAGTTTTTTGGTGACGCGCATCTTGGTGATTTAATTTGGGAAATTCTTCGCAAACAGTGAGTTTCACTTTCCCCTCTTTAAACTATTTTCAAACGCTTTTCACTTGGGGGCGATAACATACTCCACAACGCATTTAAGATTTTGTTATAAATTATATATCACTTGTAAAGGCTAAGTGGCAAACGAAACATTTGAAGTCCTACACATCGAACCGGTTAATATTTTGAATAGCGAGTCACTGTTGAGTAGTACTACTGGGTTTGACAAACCCCACCCAACACTAACTCGACTGGAGGTGGAGCGGGTGTAATTTTGGCTAACACGTACCATGGTCTGGAGGACCTGGTGACAAGGCACTTAATAAACGAGTCAGCTTCGGTGTCGAACACTTAGTAATACTTGTTGTATAGACTAGCTACCTATCGATATATGATTGACATAACACTATCTGTAACGCAAAACGCTGTAACGCTGTAACGCTGTAATGCAAAACGCTGTAACGCTGTAACGCAAAACGCTGTAACGCTGAACGCAAACGCTAAACGATTTATTTTTATTTAACTTGTGAACTCACCAACCTTGTGTTGACACTTTTAGTATGTTATTCTCAGGTAGCCGAGGAGGGCGCGCGGTTTAGGAACATGCATTGCTTGAAAAACTTTTAACTATGCAAACTTACTTTTAACTGTTATCATTGGTTTTAAATCGTCCTGCGTGACGTAACATTGTTTGTATGGTTTTACGCTTCCGCACTTATTTTCATTTAAACGTTTTTATGGTTTGATTGTAACTGATGATTCCGATCCTGTTAGTTCACACCCTCTGACGGTAAAACTCCGTTAGTGGATTTTGAGGGTGTGACAAAATGTCTCTTTAGTCGAGATGGATTGCCACAACAGACTTAATGTACCATTGACCAGAGTGTCAAATGTTTGCTGTTGTCTGTACCGCAGAGGCAGTATAGTGTTCACGCTGGTACTGATCAACAACAGTATGATACGTCAGCCACTGTAAGGCCCCGAACCCGGTAGCCCTACTTTAGCTTCGGATTTACTCATAAACATAGTTCTACAAATCAGAGTTTATTAAAACTTTTGCAAAAAAGTTAACTTTAGTCATTCAATACAAAAACATTCGATCTTTTCTTTAAAACATAATATACAACATCGTATTTAAAACATCATTTCTCTTCCGTCTTCAGATGCCAGCCTTCCAATCCATGTCATGTGCCCTCCTCATGCTAGCTCATTAAAAAAATTCACCTGCGTGCATACTAAAAGTCAGCTACGCTAAGTGAGTTTTAGTTAATCAGGCAACATACAATTCATTCTCATATATTTCTTCCCGAAGATCGTTCACGTATCGACAAGCTTTCTTTCATAACGTCCATACATCATCCTTACATTACATACAATATTCATATCTTTATTTATAACATGACAGTACGCGCAATATCCAAAGATCGTTCACGTATCGACATGCAATCATTCTAATCTATCACATGTATCATACATGGCATACACTTACCATTTAAGATAAGTGTATTAACTGTCACATCGAGTATGCACATAGCCCTGAAAACATAACAAGGAATAGGGCTAGAAACTCACCTGAACTCGGTTACGTTCACCGTTAATGGTAATCTCTTTCTTTAGTCATGCACGGCTAACTGTATATCAATTACGTGTTTTAATTTCTATCAATTTCCATAACGTATTTCTAGTTTAATTATATCCCTCAACGAATGGGGGTCCGGGGGCAGCGCCCCTGGCAGCGGGGTTCTAAGGGCGGCAGCCCCTAGCAGGGTCCAAGGGGCAGAGCCCCTGGCTGGGGTCGAGCTTGGAAAAATTTTATTTCCATTAACTGTCTTAGCATATTTTCCATTAGGATTTTAAATTATTATTTTATTCCCCAACTCATTCTTTATAACGAATTAAGCCTGATTAGTTAACCTAATTCGTTATTTTGGTTCGTCATCTTAACATAGCGAATGGGTGAGTAACGAATCACTTGATTTGTTATCTTAACCATAACGAATGGTGAGTAACGAACTACCTATTTCGTTATCTTAACATGGTCTAATTCGTTATCTTGGTTCGTTGTCTTGACGTGTCCTGATTCGTCACCTTAATCTAACGAATTGGATAAATAACGAATTAAAGGTTCATTCATTATCAAGTCACACGAATGAGTCCCATTCATTATAACCGCGTAACGAATGATAGACCATAATGAATTATCAACAGTGGTTATCTAAACTTTGACTCAGGGTTCAAAGTCAAAATCAATAAGAACACAGAACAGTCAACAGCAACGAAATCTGCAATTGAACCTCAAATATCAACGAATAACACGAATTTGGTACCATTCAACTCGTATTAGCAGCGCCAATAAACCCTAACCATCCATACATCCAAATATTGCGTTTAAAAGGTGCGATTTATACCCATATACAAACGGCTCGTTAAACAATTAATTAACCCATCAAATATTAATGAATTTCAGTGAGGTTTGTTGTGTTGGATTTGTTTTTATCATTCTCATACTAAGATTTCCCCAAACAAATCTGAACCTAGATGAATGATTTCTAAATATAAACGTACCTTAAAGGAGTCGTTTTACGAACACGGTCTAGTCTTGATGTTGTTTTGGTTCGTCACGACTTTCTAGCACCAACAAGCTATTTTCACCTCCGAATCTTGGCTCGGGATATAGGATGGTGTTTATGTGTGTTTTTGATGGTGTAGGCTATGGTGTAGAGATGGATAAATATGGAAAAGATTAGGGTTTAAGGGGTATTTATACTCCCTTAAGCCCATGGACCTAAGGCGTATCTTTCCTTTTTGGTCCATAATTAATTCCATCTAAAAAGCCTACCTATCCTATCATATTTTATTATTTGTATTATTACTCCACTAACTCAATTATTTCTCTCGACGAAATTAATATTTTATATATTATTCTCGAAATTTCGGGATGTTACAGCCACTCCGTCATCCCTAAGACCCCAGATTGAAGCCAAATTTAAGCTAGAGAGACATCTGCAAACATGAGTGGTCTTTATCCTAGAAGTTGGGAATGAATAAGATGTGTAATAAACTTTTCCCACTCAAAACAAACAGAAAACTTCCTTGCAACCTCCTTGAAAACATTGCTTATTGAATTTGTATTTGAATCCATCTGATAAAAATAATAAATAAAAAGTAAAATAAAATTAATCAGGTTTGTTATTATCTTCTAGCAAATGAAAAAAAATACAAACAACTTTATAATATTTTTTTTATAATGTCACCTTAAAATAAGTAGTATCCACATCATAAACGGGTCATCCCCGACATATCAAAATGGGTCATCCCAAAATACATAACATGTCGGTACAGGTCATCCCTATATGTACAACAACTCAGTTTCATATTATTTCAATTTAACATAATGCAGTTTTTGAAGTGAAAAATGCAGATAAATATTGTGCCATTAGTTATTTACTAAGATCAAAGTATGTTAGAAACAAATGATGTTTATGTATATGCCGTAAATAATTTTGAAAAATTGAGGTGTTATGATCACTTGAACTTCCTAGACCCAAATAAATCGCAAAAACCAAATTTTCAGTTCTTATTTCTGGTTTGAGCCCAAAACCGACCCATAGCAACCTATAATACCTTCTAGCTGCATAGGTGAAACATTAAACTCCATCCACCAAGCCTTCCCTTTTAACATTGGCAATTTACCCTCATAAGCTACGTAGCAAGAAATAGAGAACCCGCAACAATATAATGAGTTTTGTGTTTCAAGCATAACAAATTATGAAGCCTACACGTATACACGAACGTAATGGAAATCTTTCACAAAATACAATCAATCAAGATTAATCTTTCGCAGTTAGGATTTATGATTAGAGAATTCAATTAGGAATAAAATGAATCACCACAAACAAGAACAGGGTTATATGTCGATTAGGGATTGTGTATTAGCAATAGGCAACGGGATGAAGACGCTGGTAAGTTTTTTAGAATCTATTGGACCAGTAGTGGAGCTAGAAACGTTTTCCTATGGGTTCGGAATTTTTTGATGTTTGATTTTTTCGGTGTCAAAGTTTCGGCACGAATGGGTCGGGTCGGGTTAATCATTCAGTTACATAAATAAAATGCAATATCATTATTATAACAAAAATATATTGTTGACATTCAGTAAAATAAAAAATCATTAAACAAAAAGATATCGCATATTATAATTATTCCTTACATGTTTTCATGTTTTGAAACACATCTTCAATCGCAACTTTGAAAAGGCCCTCATTTTAAATATAATTAATACAAGCATCATACATATAGTTGTCACCCAAATTATTATGCAAATCTGACTTCGCATGTTTCATTGAAGAAAAAACATTTTTCAAATGATAGATCAACATCTATTGGTTGTTGGCGATGGTTGAAACCTTGAGGTGAACTGGCGAAGGAGATGAGGGAATGGTCATCTGGTTGATAGAAAGAAGCTGACCAGTTGCTGATGCGACGATTGATGTTTTTGTTTGTTTATTTATTTATTTTTTATTTAGGTATTATGTTTAAGAATGTTAATTGGGTTGGGTTTATTGACCCATTCTATGAGTAGTTTTGGGCTTTTTATTAATCTATATATGGGGTAATAGGGTATGTTGGTCCATATTTAATGTTTGTTAATAATTTTTATAGATTTTAAAAGCTTTTTTATATTTTATAAAAAGAATATTCATTACAAAAAAATGTAACTAAACTTTTCATTATGAATATAATCAATGGGTTCGAATATATATATATATTTAAAACTATACTGGGTTCGCTCTCCGAAAAAGAATGGGTTCGCTCGTTAATTCAACAATATAGGTTATACATAAAACCGAAAAAACACCGGGTTCGGCAGAACCCGGTGGTGACAATGTGGTTCCGCCACTGTAGGGGACCAGTTGTGTATGTTGGAGGCATAGAATGAGCATACATCTTGTTGAAGGATTTAGGGTTTTAGTATTATGGAGTGTTTGGATGAGCTTTTAAAATTATTACTTTTTTGCTTATTTGTTTATTGAAAAGCAAAAGAAACTTTTGAAAAGTTCTATTTTGAAGCGTTCAAGATTGCTTTACCAAACATCTTTTGCTTTTTAACAAACAAGTAGCAAATAAGCAAGTTTTAAAAGCTCACCCAAACACCCCCTTACTTCAGCAATACAACTTATGTGATATAACCCATTTTGAGAGATTCATATTCACAAACCCGTGGATACCCACGAATTCAAAGTAATGAATGAGAAGGCTCTATTTAGAAACCAAGCAATTTGGTGGCTTGAGAGCATGTGGGGAACAACGTAAGAGCGACACGTAGGATTTTAATGTGGACAACTATGTAACACCCTTGGCAAACACAACATCGTCCCACTCATAGGCTATCCCACATCGGCCGTGGACAAGAGAGATCCATGGTTCATAAGTAAATGTCTTGCCTCTTCAATCACCAACGCGTTTTGGGCAACCAAAAACAAATTCGTGAGCTTTTCGTGGGCAGAGCGGACAATATTGGTGGTTCGAGGGGACGGATGTTACACAATTGCGATATTCCAATGTTGTATAAAGTCCTCTTTAAATTTCATGAGTTTCTCATTTAACTAAACTAAATCCCTCAAGGTATTCATTTAATCCTATACAAATTTGTACACACGGTCTTATGAATTCTACCTCGAATGTTGCAATATTTAAGAAAAAATTTCACAGGTTTTTATCCGTCTACAATTATCAATTAATTCCTTCATAAACTTTTGTTGATGTTATCCTTGCAATCATAGAATTTTTGGTAAGCTCACGTAAATTTGTTAGTTGGCTCGTATCGGCTCAAATGAATATCACTCACGTTTGGAGGCCGTGAAATTTCCTAGTCTTTTCCTTAACTTATTAAGCATATTTTTAATATTGTTCCAAGCAACTACTTGTTTTTTGTCTTTTTTTGTAGAAATCACTTGGGGACAAGATTTATTTTGGTTCTTCTCGGTTGAGTCAAATTAGACAGGACAAATTGTTTAATCAATATATATGGATAAATACTCATACAAATGAAAATAATAAAATTAAATATAATCCGTTGTAATGTATGTTAAAATTAAATCGATCTTGTCGACGCATCATATCCTAACTTCAATGTTTCCGTCTCTCTTTAACTTATAAGTTACTTTAAATTTTTCACTAAATTCATTAATCAAACTTGAAAGTTCACCTAAATTGCGTTATTAGAAATATTTTATAAAATCTTCTGATTTTACACTTATAATAAATCAACTCCCAATGGTCTAATAATATGTTAACATTTTTCTTATATTTATAATAAATTAATAACTTTTCTCACAAAATCATGTCTTTCAAATATTTTGTAAACCACACGATGGGATGAGTTATGTGGATCATCCGACGACCTAAGTAATTATGGAGGCCTACATAATTATCGAAGTCCTCGCATGGAAATCATAATGCGTGCAATTGTGTGTCATAATATAGAATCGAAAGTAGTTGGGGTAACGTTACAAATGTAGAGATGATAAGGACATGGTGGATACGCCGCAGGTACATCCTATATATAGGTGTCTTTATCGGATTTTCATATGTAGCATTGTTTCGACTATTCAAGGTTCTGTATTATGATTAATTTAAAAAAAATCATTATATTTAAAATTTTCTTTTTCTCAAAATGTAATGGTTTTGTTATAGTATTCTTTA
The DNA here is from genome assembly GCF_021521415.1 of Bidens hawaiensis. Taxonomy (NCBI): domain Eukaryota; kingdom Viridiplantae; phylum Streptophyta; class Magnoliopsida; order Asterales; family Asteraceae; genus Bidens; species Bidens hawaiensis. The sequence goes on along the minus strand of NW_027495777.1, from coordinate 22,903 downwards.
ATTTCGGGACGAAATTCCCTAAAGTAGGGGAGACTGTAACAAATCGTTTTTTTTTTTTTTTGCAAATCATATTACCCGGCCCGTTTTGTGTTCGGGAAATTTTACCAATAAAAATACCTCATTTAACGAGTCATCGTTATTTTAATATTAGTTTTATTTGTTTAATCTTTGAAATATATACATTTTATGCCCCAAACTAAACTTTCATCTATTTTTGTTTCCATCTTTTTAGCCCAGGGACCCATTTGCAAATTCTGCTATTATTATTGTAATATATTATAATCAAAAGCTAAAACCTTTATCCAAACCCGTATTCATTAACCGTTTATGCCCAACCCGTTTACCCGTTTTCTTTCTTGTACCTTAATTCTCGGATTATTTTTGGAATCAGTTCATCAAATCGTTTATTATGCCAGAAATCAAATTAACCGACATAACTGTTATAGGAAACAAGATCAATAAGATTGGGTTTATCATATTAACCCTAACCATCCTAGCTGTGATGTCGACGTACCATATAGAGAGAAAATTAACTCAATTAAACGAGCATACACGTCCCTTTCATCCCGGCGACCAAAACCCCTAAACTTAATTGCAATTAATTTGGCCGTAAACCCATCTGTACATTGCGCCCTAGCCGCTACTATTCGTTTGTCGTTCATCATCATTTAAGCACTGTTAATGGTAATTTTTACATGTTTTCTGTTTGTCCTTGATCCATAAACAACAACCCTAACATTAATTTCATTATATCAGTCCGTAATGATCCATACTCATTCGTTTTTGGCCGTCAGCTGTGCTTCGTCGTTCCCCACCAAATCATCATCATATCAGGTAATTGGAATATGTTTGTTGATCGTTATAATCCATAAATCATTAACCCTATGGTATATTAATCAAACGAACATCGTATTAATCGATTGAGGAATTTAGGGTTTATGTTGATTTGTGGATTAAATCATCTGTCTATTTATATGCTTTGGTTTCTGGGTAATATCAACTGGTTTGGGCAGAACAGATGGTTTGTGTTTGTGTGTATGAATCTGGTGGTTGTGGGTTCGAACCTGACTAACTGATTCTTTTTTTTTTTTTGAGTTTTATTTTCTTTACTAGTTTTTGTTAATTATTATGAATAAATATTAATAAATGATAAATTTTATTAATTATCAAATAAACATTATTTTATTTAAACCCACATCTTTTAAGAAAACGTTTCGTGTCAATAAATATCGTTACGAGCTTTCATGTGTGTGTATATTATATATATATATATATATATATATATATATATATATATAGGGAGGGGATCATGAGAGAACTCCATTTTATGGAGAGAACTAGAGAACTAATAATGAAGTATTTTTAATTTAATTAAAAATAATATTTTTAAATTTTTTTTATTCATCCTCTTATATTTTATTATTCTTCACAAAAAAAAATATAAAAATAAAAAAAAAACAAAAAAAATTAACGAGTAATGCATATATGCAATACACCGATTTTTTTTATAATGCATATGTGCAATAGTGTGCATTTTGATATTTGAAATAGTGTTGAATAGCATATATATAGTTGTTTGAATTGTATATTTGCAATAGTGTTATATTATATACAAAAATTAAAAAAAATCGATATAGTGCATATGTGCATTAGTGTTATATTACATATATGCGATAATGTGTTTTGCATACAATTATTAATGTCGTATTTGCATATATTCAATAGTGTGTATTGGATAATGTAATTGTGTTGTATTATATGCAATAAAACATTATTGTATATATGAAATAGGCATTAGTGCACATATGCACTACAGTACTACACCGACAAGTTTTTTTTTTTTTTAGTATCAATATCATCTTATTAGAAGGCGGAGGGAAAAAAAATCACAAAATATTTTTTTAAAAATAGTTAAAAATAATTCTTTAGTAGTTCTTTAGTTCTCTCTTTAAGAGGAGTTCTCTCTAGATCCCACCCCTATATATATATATATATTTGTTTTCGTATTATAAGAATATCTTTATAATAAACCATCATTCTTTATTGAAACTCGAACATCATTATTGACTTTTCTTGTCATTTATCGTTTGTTTACAAATTCGTTTATATATATATATATATATATATATATATATATATATATGTTATATTTATTATTCTTTTTAAACAAAAATATAATAAAACACATTAAATGTGTTAAACGAATTAACTATATTTTCACTTTTGGGTTTTCGTTAAAGTTCCTAAAATATCAAACTTATTATAATTAAGAATTTAAACGTTTATTATCTCAGTATATCATAACTCATATTTATTTAAATTAATCATTCATAACTTAGATAAGTAAACGATTCTCTTAATTAAATGATGTCTAACAATATTGTTTTCGTAATAACAAATAATCCGTAGAGATCAGTAATTCAATTAATAATATCCCAATCCCAAACATAACTCAAATCACATCAAAGCCTTAATTTTATTAAATCATGTTATATCGTTTATAATTAAATCTTATTACTTACATTTAAACTAGGAATCCTTCAAGGTGTATCCCGAAGGGTTCATCATTTTCACATCAACCTTTTTATTTCGTTCATCCGATCAGGTGAGTAATCACTCCCCTATTTTACTTGTTTTCAACTGTTTGGGGACACTTGCGTACCATTTATCAAATTATTTATCTTATTGTTTCTAAAATGCTAACTGTGATCTTTGTGTTGTGTATCAATTGAATGACTGCTTGTTATTTGATATTTGCTTACTTGCTTACTTGAATTGCATTCGGAGAGGTCCAACATAATCTCATTATAGTATGATCATACGACCGTCGTAGTGGCCGGAGCCCGATCGCATTGGCAATGGTTTCACCGACACTAATTACTTGCTTCACGATTTCATTGTTTATACTTACAGATAACAGTTTTGCTTATGTTTATTCTATTATTTATATCATTATATATTACCATTTTTGTTTGTGTCAAAACTGGTGATCTACTCACTCAACATGTGTTGTTGACAAAATATATATTTAGTACGCATTTGCAGGTTATAGATTTGGATTGCTTATCGAACTGAAGCTCACGTAAAGATGACTTTAGGATAATAAACATATACAAGAATAGTTGGTTTTGTATTTGTAATTCCCTTTATTTTTGTTGTATTTAAATGTTGTTTGATAATAAATAAATTAATTAATTAGATATTGTCCCTTTATTATTTCATGATAATAACCTTGTGAGCTGTGACAATCAGTTCACTCCCTGACATTTCCGTCGTAGGTTGGGTTGTGACAAACTATATAGATAGTTAGATATATATATATATATATATATATTTATATGATAGAGAGATATAGAGAGAGAGAGAGAGAGAGAGAAAAGGAGGGCCCACAAAAAGCACTCAAAGGCGCCGGTCGTTATGAAGTTGACCCCTTGAGCAATGGCTTCAACATTCTGCACATGATTGATGGAGCAATTGCCAATCTATGGAAACGGTAACCATAATTGTAATGTAATTATCAGTGAGTGAGTAATTTATGAAGGGTAATTAAGTTAATTGTGTGCCACTAAATGGAATTTTATTTGTAGTGATATATAAGTGATGTTTAATGAATTAAATATAAAGTATCCTATTACAATATATTATAATAATACCATAATGATTAAGTGTCTTATAAAGTTTAAAGTTATAAAACTCAAGTGTCAAGTGTCACAATAAGTTATGCTACAATGAAATTCTAGCGAATAAGCGTAATATAAAACTGATGTTTTATAACTCATATATCAAGTTTCCTATTACAGTGTATTACAATAACACCAATATGGTTAAACGTCATGTAAATGTTAAAATTATAAGACCCAAGTGTCAAGTGTCATATTAAGCTATGTTATAATAAAACTCTAGCGAATAAGTTTCCTATAAAATATATGATTTATGACTACAATATCAAGTGTCCTATTACGGTGTATTATAATAACACCACAATGATTAAGCATCATATAACGGTTAAAGTTATAAGACTCAAGTGTCAAGTGTCCTGTTAAGTTAATTTCATAATAAAACTCTACCGAATAAGCGTCCTATAAACCATGTTTTATGACCAACATATCAAATGTCCTATTAATGTGTATTATAATAACAACACAATGATTATGTATCTTATAAAGGTTAAAGTTATATGACCATAGTGTAAAATGTCCTATTAAGTACTGTTCTTATACGACTTCGACTAGAAAGAGTCCTATAACACCGAACATTTATGACTTAACTACAAAGTATCCTATTAATTTATATTATAATAAGACCTCCAGTTATAAAGTGTCATATTACATTACCACATAATGGGACACCAACAACTGCTTGTCTTATAGATTACTTTATTAGGATTTACATTTTAAGTGTCTTATTAAGTTATATGATAATACGACCCCATATAATCATCCATCATGATTAAGTAACTTTTTAGGACACCAGTTCTGTAGCGTTTATTGTAAAAGGATCCCAAATGTTCATTTGTCCTATTAAATAGATTTTAGGGCTCTATTTTACAAGCGTCCCACACAAAATATCCTAAAAAGTCCTTTTTGTTGTAGTGTTAATATGCAGGAATAATATTAACATGAACGATAAATGTGAATCAGTTTGTAAACAAGTACATATCTAACGAGATAAAATTCATGACGTGCTACACCCAAAAATATTAAAAGCGTTAAAAAGAGGAAATGCAAAACTCACATGTTAAAATAAGCGAGTGAAAGCAAACTAAGAGTTTAAGCGAGTTGAACCGAACAAGTTTGGTTTGGCGAGTGTTCTTAGAAAACATATTCTAGATTCGAAATAATGGATATGAAATAAATTGTCAAAGACGGCAATAAGTTTTTTTCAAAGTTTGGAGTTTTAGACTTTATAGCAAAAAAATATATATTTTCCACTATAATTAGTTTCGTTATGCTTTTGACGTAAAAATACCCAAGTTGATAAAATTTATTAAGAATTTGGGTGTCGATATTTGTTAATAAATATTTATGAGTTCGGCCGTTCAAGAAAATTACATGGGCCTAAAAACTAAGAAAACAGTTTAAGCGCGTGGTTCATTTTTAACAGGGCTTGAACCCGGTTTTTATGTCGGGTTCGTTTCCGATATGATAATAATGTTATTCTTTGGTTAGAACTTTTAATATTTATGTTTCAAAAGTTATATATAGAAAAATAACCAAACTTTGTCCAAAATAAACATAAGTTAGTTGAATTCGTTTTCGGTCGGATGAATGTCATTGAAAAAATATTTCTAATTTAGCATAACGTCATAAACAAACTAAACTCATGGAAAATCAACATACTGACCCGAGGAGTGAACATAAGACAAAAAGAATAAACTTGAACTTGAGTAGTTTGACTTTTCTTGGTCAAACTTGGACTTTGCATAAATTAGAGAGCTACAACACAATTGAGAGTGAAATGAGTTGTGGTTAAAGATTTGCAAAAGTGAATTAGTGCTTATATAATATTGTTTATATAGGACAAAAATCATTAAAAACAAGGTTAAAATGAATTAATTGGATTATTAGTCAAGTGGATATTCATAAGGCTTGAAACATGGTTTTGACAAGTTGAATGTCTTTTATGACCAATTAAATATCTTTGACTCAGTCGATGAAAAAAAGATGATATGATACTTATGATTAAATTAGTAACATCATAAATAATAAAACAAAATATAAACATAAATAACATCATGAACATAAATACAAAAACAATTCTCCGTTTTTTAATAAATGAAGATCCGAAGTTGTCGAAATCTTAAAATGGGTCAGGTTTTCGGGTTTTAAAAATGACGAATGTCACACAGGGAAACAGACTTCTGGAACAGGAGATTGGGACATGTTAATTTTCAAGTAATTCACAATCTAATCAAGAAACAACGAGTTAGAGGTCTACCTATTAAATAATATATGTGATAAAAACTGTGTTGTATATTTGAAAGGCATACAACACAATGTCTTATATAAATCAATATTAGAATCCAAAACAACTGCTTATTATAATCTTTTAAACATGGACCTTTTTGTACAAGTTAGAATACTGAGCCATACAAAGAAAATGTATTGTCTTATGATTGTAGATGATTACTCAAGATTCACTTGGACATTCTTCTTGCATTCAAAGGATGAAACTGCTGAAAAGAGTAAGAACTTCATTTTACAAGTGGAGAAACAATTTGAGCTACCAGTCAAAATCCTAAGAAGTGACAATGGAATTGAATTCAAGAATAAAGTGTTAGATTCTTTTTGTATCTCTAAAGGCATTATCAGACAATTAAACATTCCAAGATAGCCTCAGCAGAATGGAGTAGTAGAGAGGAAAAATAGGACATTCATTTACCTTTATATTATTGGGCTGAAGCAGTTAACACTGTAGGATATTTTCAAATTAGGATTTTAATAAATCAAAGACATGAGAAAACAACCTATGAAATTCTTTATAAAATCAAACCATTAGTCTCCTTTTTCAAAGCCTTTGGTTGGCCATGTTTTATGTTGAACTTAAAAGACTCAATTTCAAAATTGCAGCCAATGTGGATTGTGGTTATTTTCTAGGTTATTTGCTTAACTTCTAAAGCTTATAAGTTTTTAACTCTAGAACAAAAGCTATAGGAGAAACATTAAATGTTAAATTTAATGAAATGTCTTATTTAAAAATTCTTAATGATCCTGCTGATTTGTTTAATCTTGATATTATAAGATATGATCCAAAAACTAATGAATCTGCTAATGCAAATATTCAATCTAATGGGTTATATTTCTTTTTAAAATTCAAGTACAAATAACAACATCACTTTCATTCAAACTACTTATCACATGCAATCTACTTGAACTCAAGGATGTGTAACTACTGATTCTCAAACAATTGGCACTCAAAATGAACTTCCTCATCCAACTATTAAGAGTTCATCAATTGTTTGTGAAAATAGTTGTTTACCTCCTATGCCTCATCCACTAACAATTATTTCTACATCACTAGTTTAACCAATATACTCCTCAAATACAATAAGGGACATTATTCCCTATGTGTTTCATCCTGCCCATCCTCAAGAATAAATAATTGGTAACATTCAACATGATGTTCTCACCAGAAGTCAACAAGAAAATGTGTACTTCTTTGATGGATTTCTATGTCAACTTGAACCAACAAAGTATCAAATTGATTTAAGAGAAAATAGTTGGGTTGAATCCATGCAAGAGGAACTTATGCAATTCATCAACATACATGTTTGGGAATTATGCCCAAGACCAGAGGATGTAATACCTATTGACACAAAATGGGTATTCAGGAACAAAACTAATGAAAGGGGGACTTTTATTAAAAACAAATTAAGGTTAGTGATTCAAGGCTATCTTCAAGAAGAAGGAATTGAGTATGAAGAAGCCTTTGCACTTGTTTCAAGACTTGAAGCTATCATGCTGTTTCTTGCATATGCCACGACTCATAATATCAAGACGGTCCAAATGGATGTCAAAGGAGCTTTCCTTTACGGTGACATTCATGAAGAGGTACATTTTACACAGTCACCAGGGTTTGAATATGCTTTCGATCCAGACTCGAGCATGAACCAAGAGCCTCGTATAACATACTTTAACCATTTTTTAGTTCAAATAAATTTCAAAGAGAACAAATTGTGCATGTTGCATCTAAAAATTAGTTAGCTGATGTGTTTACAAAAGAACTTGATTCAGCGAATTTTTAAAGACTGATTTCCAAATTGGTATGCAAAATATCCAAATGATCATTTTACAAAATCAAACCAGTTGTTTGCAACTATTTTTTGATAATAAAATATCTTCAAATTTTTCAAAACTCAAATTTGTTTTATCATTTTTTTATGTATAAGGCAATGGAAAACTGTTTACAAAAGTACCAATCACTTTTTATTCAAACTATTGATCAATGTTTTTAAAAATACTATTTTTTTAAACTACTATTGCGAAAAATAATGAAAACAACTATTTAAAACATTTGTTTCACAAACTATCGATGACAATCAGTATCTTCAAAACATTGATAAGTTTTATTCAAAACAAATTATCAATGACAAGCTACAAATATTTTATTTCTTCAACAGTTTAGGTTTACTAGCCGTTATTTCAATGAAACAATGGTTTCAACGGTAAATTTTGATTATCTATTTTTCTAAAACCGCCTAATCCTTCACCAATCAAAATATTACCTTACATAATAATGTTTATTAACTATAAAGAAAGCTTTTACCTGTATTACACATCTTCTTCCATAAGCTAAATCACTTACTTTCTACCATCATCGTTCTCTCATACACTGTCATCATGGTTCAAAATCTTAGAAACCTGCAATTCAAGTATCCTCATAATTTGTATCTATATCTCATCACAAGCCCAGCACATCCAAAGTATGACAACATGATTGGGACACTTACCGGAAGCAAATTCTTAAATATACTGACGATTGATCATGATTTTTATCCCCAAACCTTAAATGGCTTTTGGAAGAATGCTTCTAACTAATATGCAAAGGATAGCAAGATGCCATTGTTTATCAAAACAAATGTACGTCACAAAGAGGTATACGTATCATCTTCACTCGTTTCACAACATTTGGTGTTAAAGGATGATAATTTTCAAATTAAAATGGTTGCACAGGCACTGATGTTTGAACTCATTGAGAGAGGGTATTTGGTTTCTACCCAAAAGGCTACCCTTTACCAAAACGTATTTCCCTCTCCAATGAAATTCATTTTTCATACCTTGCTTCAGTGTATGTCATGCAAAACCACTTGTTGGATGAATTGTATGTGAATGTTCAAACTCAACGACGGCGAATAACGATAACTTTGTTTTCATCAGGATCTGTTTTGCCATTCAAAAGGGGGTGACGGCGCAGCTTGTGCCCGCTTACTTGCCTCTATATTGTAATTGGATCCGTTAATGAATTAAATAAATCATTTCATTTCTGGCTTATTACATTCTAAAAGGTGAAAAATACTACTTTTCAAAATCACTTTTTAATGACTTACTCAACAATGTAAAAAGTAATGACTTCACCAAAAGGAAAACTATTTTTAATATTTCCAAGATTTGTAAGTGTATGCCTCATGAAGGTATTACCAAAATCATATTTGATTAATGGACCACTAGTTCAAAGTCAAAAGTCTCTACAATGAGATTTTTGCAAGAATAAAGGATTCCAAATCATCAACTTTGGTTGATGAAGAGGAACCTGCACAAACTACTGATGCTTCTGCACCAGCAGTTACAGATGATCCTACTTATCTAGGTGGTTAGGGTACTCAACCTATTACCTTGTAACCCTCACTTAGCACCAAAAAGAAAACCTCCATGATATACAAAAAGAAAATCAAAATGGTAGTTAAGAAGGATGAGGTGCCCGAATCACATGTGGAAACACCAAGGGCACAAAGAAAATTGACTTTTGCTACTTCCTCACAACATGTCACACCTCCTCCCAAACCAACTCCTTAGTATTACTCCCCAAAGGAAGTTGTTTAAAGCATAAGGTGACAAAACTGAGCCCCGGTGAGACAGCGTGTCGAAACGGTGTTAAACGAGGTTGGATACGTGATTGATCTACAACATGTATTCACTCTTGAAAGATCTATGGACAAATGTGGAGAGTTCGATTTGATTAACAATCAATATAGGATGAACAATTGCAATCAAAACAAAAATATATAGATGTAGTTGTATGATTTCAATAACTAAATGATTTACATGAAGAACACTCATGCATACATACATAAATAATCATAAATGCTCGCCACCCGGGGAGAGCTCATCCCCGAGTGGAAACTCTCATCAAAAACACATCAACTAATCCAAATGACCCAATTATCTATTTATACTAGTAGTCCTTGTCTTGGTCTTCATGTCATCCACCCTTGGTTGAGATCAAAGAAAATATATAATATTATATGGGATTAGGAGCAACTATTACAACTATTGAAACAAGGGTTTCACATTTGGATAGCAGTTTAGGCACTAAGACTTTTATCCCAACAACAACTACGGATATTTTAATATCAACTCCAGTTGGAACTTCCCAGTACCAAGAAAAAGGGGCATTTGTACAATCTCTCGACGAAAATCCTAATTTTGTTGTAGATAAAATTGATGATGTATGAAAAACAACTAATAGCAGGATTAAAAATGAGACTATTAAGTTAGTTGATGCTACAGCTATTCAAGAATTGATGGAACAAGTTCACAAATTGAACTCTGAGGTTAGGGAGCTCAAAAAAGATCATCTCAAGTATGACTCAACCTCAAGTCTAACAACATCATGATACTACCCAATGGTTGGCCTCCATCCGGAGTGAATTCCAATTTTGTATTTTTAACAATTAGTCACTCAAAAGCCACCAGCCACTCAAAGTTCCAACACTCAAGCGGGTATAACCACCTCTAACCCATAGCTTGCTGAGCTAAAATCCTTCATTTCCTCACAACTTCACATATTTCAAACCAAAGTCAGCTCTGATTCCACTATGCTTTGAAACTCACTCAACATTCTTGCAATGAACTAAGGAAGCAAATGGTGGATTAGAGAAATCATCCAACAGAATTCATAGGAATTGGTCCTCCTACACTTTGGTTTCTGGAGCAAGCTCAAGCTGCTGCTGATGCTAAAAAGGGGGAGAATATCCTTGATGCTTCAAAAAAAGCAGTTGAGAAGAAGCTAGATGAATCAGCCAACAAAATTGTGAAAGATGTTGTTAGATTAAAAAAATGTTGAAGAAAGAAAAGGAAGCCAAGGAAAATGCTATGATCAAGCAACTAAGAGTAAAACCTGATTAAACACGCCCTTCAAACAAAAAATATTAAAGAACATATATAAGGGTGGAGAACAAAAACAAGACCAGCAATTCCACAAACTGCTAATGAACGAACAACAGTTTCCCAAACTGTTGATGCTGCATATTTCCAATAAACTGCTGGTACTTCACAAGAACCAGCAGTACTTTCAGAGACTGTTGATGCATCCAAGGTAAAACAAGAACCAACTACTATTTCAACAGTAGTTGAAACCTGGAAGTCAAAGCCCAGTCAATTAAAGGCTTTTGACAGTAGTTTCAAAAGGAGAAAACTAACTTTGCTAGAAGAAGAAGATTCACCACCATCTCCTCATGGCAAAATATTTAAGCCTAAAAATGTGTAAGACTTGACACTCATCATAAACACGAGACTGTAAATGCTCTGGCATAAGTAGCACAGATCATGTCTAATGACGAAGCTGCATGATTCTATCAAAAGGATCTTCTGAAGACAGAGATCTTGAACAAGAAGCCTATGAGCTAAGCCCGAAAGTATCAGGAAGACCAGTAGCTGATAAAGAAAATATTGATGGAAGTCAAGAAAGCAGCTCTTTTAAGGCTGAAAGAGCATGCTAAGTTCAAAGTAACTTTCCATAGATTTAAAGGTTAGACTTATGTAGAATTACAAGCTGAATGTAGAATAGTAGAAATTCTTAATGAACAAGATCCTAATCAGGATTATCCTTAACCTAATTGGGAGGTATTAAGGGAGACGATTTCTGACGAAAAGGAAAAACAAAACCTAAAACTGAAAAAGGAACTGACTGAGACCAATTTCACTCAAGGAAAGAGACTACCAGATGGGGAATTGATAAGCAGAAAGTTTCTTATAAGGATCTTGTATAGGAAAGAAAGAAGAATCCAAGTAAGTTCCCTGCACCCAAAGCTCTATTAACAATCAAGCTCCCCATAAGGCAAAGAACTGCTCAAACAACTTCTATGACTCCAAGCTCTGTACAAGAAGGAATCACTGTAAGGAAGCAGGTCGTACATGCAATAATAATAATAATAATAATAATAATAATAATAATAATAATAATAATAATAATAATAATAATAATAAAAAGAAGAAGAAGAAGAAGAAGAAGATGATGATGATGATGAACTTCAAGCCATCCAAGACATTCACAGAGATGCCAAGATGGGCTTTGAATATGATATTAATCTGTTACGTTCTTCATCTTCTTTGTAAAAATTGGCCATTTCTTAAACTGATGATCAAAGCCAGTCAAGTCTTAAGGTTATCAAATGGAGTATAATAAAAAATAGCTCTTTTGTAACCTTGGAATTTGAGTATGGTAATTCATGAAGGGTTAATATTCAAGATGTACCTGTGAGGGTTAATATTCAAGATGTACCTGTGCTGGATGAAGAGTTATTTAAGAGCTTTCTAGACTTCCAATGGAGATGGAAGAAGATGATAGTATGGGCATTGAGTTTGTAAAGTTCATCAAAGACTCAACCCAAAGAAGACTTTCAAGATAAGGCAATGGAGCAAAAATAATACATGGTTTGGGTATCATTAGTTCAGGGGGGATTGTTGAACCTCGCAAAGAACTGATGATGAAATACCAAACAACTAATTATCCAAACACCAGTTGTTCTCCATTTTGATGTTTTGACAAACTACTACTCCTATAACATCTTATCTTGCAAACTGCTGATAAGAAACAACTAAAGACACAACGACTGATTTAACAAGTGAAGATCCAAACAACTAAAGTCTAACAACTGATAGAAAAAAAATAAGTTGTTTCATAAATATTTGTAGTTAGCATAGCATTCTCCTTTGTCAATTGTTTGTAATCTAATCATCAGTAGTCTGTAACCATTCTTGTTAGATGTCAATTTTTTCTTGTAGCTCATCAATAGTTTATCACTTGTACATAATAAAGAAGAGAGTTTATTCTCCATTAACACTTTTTCACGTCACAATACTCACCTTATCAGTATACTTTGTACTAGAAAATCAATGTGAATGATGAGCTAAGGTTGAGGGGGAACAATAGATTGTAATCATTCGACTATAGTAAATATATAATTGTTCTTCCATATTAAACATGTTATTTATCTTTAATAAATTCCGCTGCTTAATTGTTTAAGTTCATATACTAATTGAATTTTTAATTAGAATATGATTTCAATTAAAGTGATCTAATCATTACAAACAACTATATCGGTTGTTTACACTTTCATTGATTGTTAATTGTATTAATTAGCATAGATTGGGATCTTGAATCCTAACATTAACCTCAATATGATGTGGCGGCTGAACTAACCCGAATGACTACTCTTTCTTCATTGCCACTTTATCTTCTTTGTCACTTAGTGCTTATTTTCTCCCCATTAACACTCTTCCATACCACTTTCTATTTCACTTGGTTCGTGTAGAAATGTTCTGCTAGGTTTAGGTTCCAACAAGTTATCCCGAAACTTAATTTCTCCAACATTTCTCACATGATGATCATTCACTTCCTTGAACACTTCTGGATATCAAGGAGGGTTGCTATTTAGTATGCTCGGATTGTGTTTTAGGGGAATATCAATCTCAACTACTGGATTAATCATGCCCGCTCTACAGATTTAGTCAAGACAACTACCAATATTTGACTTGAATGTATCAAGGAAGTATACGAAAATATACAGACTACTCGTGTTCTTACTTGACTTGGAGACACCAAAATTGGAATCCTCGTCCCCAACAAGAAGTGTAATTTTGCCGTAAAAAAGATCAATAAATTCCTTGGTTGTACAAAGTAAGGACGCCCCAAGATGAGAAGGACTTTTTCTTAAACCTCCATGTCCAAAATGACGAAATCTACGGGAAAAAAATTATCGACTTTGACAAGCACGTTTTTCATGATTCCTCGAGGGTAATTGACTTAACGATTAGCTAAGGATAAGCTCATGTGTGTCGGGCCCGGTTCACCAAGGTCAAGCATTTTATAATGAGAGTACAACATGAGATTTATGCAAGCACCTAAATCGTCTAACGCGTTGCTCGCAGTCGAGCTGGCAAACAAACATGGGATCGTGAAATGACTTATAACACCCAGACCTTGGGCGTAATATGCCGAGGCTGAATATGCCAAGGGGGAATATGCCAGGGCGGTACGTACAGATTGCTCACAAGGTTATGACACTCTTAATGTGAAAAGTATAATTATTTCATTTCAATAAATCACAAGTACACAATTTGGCATAAATCAAATAACAACACAAGAACTTTGAATTTCATTATGTTATGTTTCTAATAACGTAATTGGTCAACTATCTGGTCCTCAATCCTCAAATTAAACTTCAACCTGCAATACGTTTAAAATTATAATTTGTGAGCAATAATTTTGGTGAGCTTCCCTAAGTTTGTGTATATGTATTAACGAAAATATGGGATTTCACAATCATCAGGCAATATATATTTCGAAGTAAATTAAATAAAAGCAAATAATTTTGTCCTTTGGTCGAAGCCGAAGTAATAGGGAAATGAGGACCATGCATAATAACAGAAGTTGAAGTGTTAGGCGGCGTAGGTACGTTCCCTTTGACCCCTTTCACTATGTGTATGCGTCTCTTCCACCGTAAAAAAAGTAAACATGTTGCACATAGTTCACGTATGTATGATAAAAATATGAGTGAATAATTTTAACACGAACAATATAATGCGTAGCGCTTTATAAACAAGCGAAAAACTAACGAGGTAAAAATTGTGACGTGCTACACCCCATGTAAAATTTCGGATTTTTTGTATTCGTATTCGTTTATGTTTACCCGAATCGGGAGTGTAATCCGGACCTTTCAGTTTAATAAAATTTTGCACATTTTATATTATTATATTGTCATGTACTCACTAAACAATCCTTAAAATCATTTATTTTATTAACTGAGTATCTCGTTTCTTAATCGAGTTGTTTACCTAATAAACGAGTTTTAACCTTTATTATTTAAACTAACATATCATAAAACCCCTAAAGCTACTGAAAATTCAGCCTCCATCATCCAAATTCATTTTTACTTGGTGTTTATTTAGTTTTCCTCACAACTTTCATCTTCGTTTTGACTTTGGTGCTTCAAGACTCTTTGACTCATATTTTCTCATTGTTCCCTTATCTTTCTGGGTAAGTTGTTATGTGATGAAACATGTGTTTTTAGATGAATATAAAAATCCCTCAATCAATTTAAGTGAAAGAGGAAGTTTCATGGGTCAGTATGATCCTGACCCGAAACGGGTTATAAAAGTCAATTTTGTGTTTAATTCAAGGTTGCAAAAGTCGCTAGGCGGACCCTAGGCGGCCGACTGGGAGTTGGGTGTACTCGGAGTACTCGGAGAGTACTCGGACATAGTAAATATAACAAAAAATTAGTTTTTGAATATTATAGAAGTCGAATATCATAAATTTACTAATATTTTATAACAAAATAGGTAAAGATTAATATAAATAAGAGAGATACATTTTTAAATAATAAATTATTCAAATAGTTGTTAGTCATTAAGTAAAAAAATGATATTTATTCTTAAATATTAAAGAATTACGAGTTATGTTAAATTTTTTTATGCCAAATCGGCTCAAGTTCACCGACTAGTTGCGATTCTGACTAAGGTTGACCACCTTTAGTCAATTCTTAGTAAATAGATGGAATTAAAGAAACTTGCCTCGGCGAGATACATTGTAGCGAGTACTAGAGGAGAACTCGGACTTGGAAACCTACTTTTACAACATTAGTTTAATTATTTACTACCGCTTCTGGTCAAAATTCACTTTCGGGTGAAAATACTTTTCTGTTTTTCTTGATATTTTGAGTGTATAGACCAGAGCTGACTCCAAATTCGAAATTCGAATTCTGAAGAGTACCAACTCGCTTAAACATTAAATATTTCATATCTTGAGTTTTATACATCTGTTTGACCTGATTCCAGCGGCAATATTCTTGTTTTTAATTATTTATTTTTTATCAAAGTTTCAGGTATATTTGTGTGGGATCAGTCAGTGCATTAAAGACACAAGCCTCGTTTAACTCTTAAGTTATTTTTATTTTCTCACCTATTATGAAAGGTGAGTAATCACTCCCCATCTTTTACTATTCTAACTTTCTGGAGACCATATGCGTACCTTATAATATTTTTATATAAGTTTTTATATTACTTGCAAATCTTGAATATTGTGTGGTTGATCAATTAAATGCCTATATGCTACTTGTATTTTCTCAATTGTTTATTTATCGCTTCGGAGATGTCCATCATAATCACATTAAAGTATGCTCATGCGCCGTCTTAGTAGCCATCTATTGTGTTCGTTTAATCATGGCAAACCGGCAACATTATTTTTAATTATTTTGTCTTAGTAACCATCAAACGTGTTCGTGAGTCATGGCCTAACGGCATTAATTGTTTGCTTATTATTTAATTGTCGATACTCATAATGTTGATTTTCATCTTTCTCATATATTATATTTATTATCAACCGGTGATAACTTGCTCAACTTATGTTGATAAACATATTGTATTTTGTACGCATATTACAGGTTATATACATGATTGACGTGAAGATTTGAAGACTTAGTGTGGACTTATGTTATTTAATAAAAAGGCATGTTTGGATGTTTAGTTTACTTTTCTTTTGGATTACTGTGTCTGATTTGAAACGATGTGTAATTGGTTGAATTATTGAAATAATTCAGATATTGTCATAAAAATTGCATGCTAATGTCTTGTGAGTTATGAGAAATCAATTCACCTCTCGGCCCTTAGGTTGGGTTGTGACACCTAAAATATTAAAAGCGTTTAAAAAGGGTTATGAAAAACTCACATGATGAGGTTTAGGCTAGCAAAAGTCAAAAATTAGCGTTAAGCTAGCTGAATCGGGCTAATTCAGTTTGACAAGCGACCCTAGAAAATATTTCTAGGTTCAATATAGGATTCAAGAAATAAAAAAATAATGAAAGACTTTGAAGATTCGGGTCATGGATAGTGTTTTGAACCTTTGAAAGCAAAAATATATATTTACTCTACAATTGTATTTTTAGGCTTTCGTCGTAAAAGTTAAAAGTTGGTTACTTTTATTTGTTTTATAAAAACTTGGGTTATAATATATCTTAGTCATGTTACTAAGTCGGACTCTTTTCAAGAAAAATCCCAAACAGGCCCAAAATGAGTTTAAGTGAATGGTTCATTTCCGGTCGGATTCGAAATCAACTTTTATGTTGGGTTTGTTTCCGACTTGCTAAAAATATTATTTTGAGTATGTGATGAAAAGAATTAGATTTAAGATGTCGAATAAAAAAAATAACTAAACCAAACTGAATATATGCATAAATGAGTAAAATTCGTTTTTGTTGAACAAACACCTTTGTCAAATTATTTTCAACATGAAATCACATTCTAAATGATGGAAACATACCGAAAAATTACACAAACATACCAAAGGATTGAACATAAAAAGAAACTTGAAAGTTTTGACGATTTAACTTTTGGAAGTCGAAGTTGGAAAAGAACACCAAATTGAAAGAACAAATTATTATTCTATATTGAGTGATGGAAATGAGAGAAGAGGTGAAATGAGACTATTAATAGGAAACATGTCCTAGAATAATAACAAAATAACTGAATTTGTTGAAGACTTGATAATGAATTTGAATAATATTCAAAGCTTTAAATTTGATCATAAAAATTGAATTGAAAAAAAAGAGATACATTCAAACAAAGTTTATTATCATAAAAATGAGTTAAAACACCCTTGAAATCGTTTGAATTGGTGTTTAAACGAGTTAATGGAAGATTAAACAAGAAAAGTTGTAACAACGACTTGTGTCGCGCTACGCGACGACCATGGGGCATGTCGGTCGCTTAGCACGACCAACTTCTGGTATGCGCAGACATTATTCTCGTCGCGTAGCGTGGAGAGTTTGAGAAAAGCCGGTCACATAGCAAGACAGGTGGATTTTTAACAAACTTTGAATTTTGACACTTTACACCCTTGGACTTGGTTGAAATATAATAAATGCATAAAATACATGAAACGAAACTACAGATTAATTAATAACATTATAAAAGATATATAAAACATACAAAAATTTTAAGTTGGTTAAGTTTTCTGGTTTGAAAATTAACAAATGTTGTGACTTAGGTGTCCTAGTTACCCCGGCAGATTATTTTTAACTACCGCAGAACATCCTTCATTTAGAACAACTTTCAAAAGCCCATCCAAGTTGTTTTTGTTTGAAAAAGGTCCTCCAAGACAACATATTTGACATATGTTCGAGTGTCTCAATAAGGGGAAGATTGTTTTTTAACTATTTGAACCTATACGGATAATTTCCATATTCCTGCACATATTTTTGGCGTAGAAAACGAGCAAGATATGGAACTCAACTCAAATTGAGTTCAGAAGACTTCTTCGTATTGTTACCTTTATTCCTTTCAACAACCTTCTCATCCGAAAGATCACCATTTGACATGATACTTGCTGGGACTCGCCTCTCTTACGCCTTCACTAGGGCCTCCATCTCTATCTCTTCATTCACCGGCTTCTCCCCTATTTTTCTTGGTTGCTCCTTATCACCCCATTTGCCATTGTGGGTCGTTCATTCCTTTACATGTGCTCTAAGGTTATGTTTGGTGCGTCCTAGAAATGAACCGACCTGCTTGTTGGGTACCATCTGCTTCATTCTCCTTCATCTTTTGAGACATATCCAAGAACAATGACTGCTGGTTCCTTAGTACTGTGTCATGATCTATCTGTTTTGTGCCCTGGTCTCTGTTCATAAGTTAAGCAATCATCTTTGATTGGTTCGCAAGAAAACTTTTGAGATCCGGATCTATACCGCTACTCTTTACCGCTTTCGAGCTCCCTGCTGCCTCTTGGACTCTATACTGATTTTGCTCATGTCTTTGTTATTAATTATAAGCATTGCCTCCTAATCTCCAACCATAATTCAAGTTGTTCCTCCATCCCGATTTTCCATATGCATAAATCGCTCCTTGGTTTGGTTAACTAAATAACCCATGCGATCTTGTTGATCGACCGGAAAATCAACTCTGTCAAGCCCTTTGTGGCAGATTTCAAAAATCTGAGCAGTCTTTTTCATGTCCCTAATTCTTTTTCCATTGCCTCAAGGGCGGTGTTATGCTCGTTTTGTTAGTGACTTGATAAATTTCTCTAGCGGTAGAGGTGGTGGTTTTAGTGGTCCCTCGGGCAGACGACTCGTACTACTTGGCCAAAGCTAGGCTCTCAAAATCTCTTAACATTCATCCACATCCTTCTTCTCCATCATGTTTTCTCCAGAAGCGATATTAAATCCTTGTTTCATTTCAAAATTCATTCCGTTATAGAAATTTTCAACGAGGGCCTAATCAGATAGACCGTGTTGGGGGCATCAACAAAGCAGACTATGAAACCTCTCACAAGCCAACGATTAAGGCTCGTCAGGGTCTATACGAACTATTGAGTTACATAATTTATAATGAAAACAATTTAGGAGAGATTTATAATCAAATAATGTTTTTGTTGATATGAACTACTGAGTTTCATAACCAAATAAAAATTTGAATATCTTTCAATCAATAGAATGGTAGAGATGAAATTTGAAAAAAAAAAACTTGTTCTACACATTACCCAACTAGCCGTTTTTCCACCTCTTCCAAATTATTTCTAAGTGGAATCTAACAAGTGTGGATATCAATAACTAAACTTTTGTTGTTTTAAAAATGTTGGATTTTTTTTTTGGGGGGGGGGAGGTTTGGAGGTAATGACGTGGTACCCTTACTCATTCACAAGATTAATAACAGAGAATCAAATCACAAGTTGGGAAGCTTAGGAATCAAAGAGCAGCAAGCATAAGCTGTCAAATGGGGAAGCTTGACACTTGCCCAACAAGTTTTCTATGTTGACCAAGAAGCTCATGCTACAGTAATATTTAGAAAAAGTCACAACTGTCCAAAAGCTGACACCTTCCAGAAAGTAAAAGCAACCACAAGACAAAATAAAAGTTGAGTGCAGGTTATGTAACATCCCGTTTTCTCGTTTCGGTTAATAAAATAAAATATGAGTTATTATGAGTCGGGCTAGTGTTGGGGTAAATAGATACGGGTTATGGACTTGGGTTAAAAAGAAAGTAAGAAAAGGCCATGGGCTTAAGCCCATGACCCATAATATATAAACATAAATTACTCATTAATCCATCCATTTCACCCATTCCATACACCATCCAAAACACACACTTAAGCTCTTTCTCATATTCCTCTTCTCTCTAGCTGAAATAACCAAGAAAACCGAGCATAGATCCGAGGTAATAATGTTATGATATCTTATGGATCCAAACCCGCTAGATCTAGTCGCGAAACGACGAGCCGACACCCTAAACCGTTAGAGTCACGAGATCCAGATGGAATCGGGTATAAACCGGTCAAAAGACGAGATTAGGGGTCACCCTAGCTCGGATCTGGATAGAATGGGACGAAAAATGATGAAAATGGTGCAAAATACGTTTTTCTGGCCACCGCCCGGTTTCCGGCATGGCGGCGCCGGAAAGGCGAAGCGGATTTTAAGGATGTCAGAGAATGTTTCTGACATTCTCTGACCTAACCCTAATTAGTTAACGGAAGAATAACGAATTAGCATCAGTTCGTTATGCCCATTCGTTAAGGAAATATAACGAATTAGCAGCAGTTCGTTATTTCCTTTGCTACATAGAGATAACGAATGAACCCTTATTCGTTAGAAGGTTCATTCGTTATAGAGGGTCATTCGTTATAAGGGCCAGTTCGTTATAAAGGCAAGTTCGTTATAAATACCAATTCGTTATAAGGACCACTTCGTTATAAGGGTCAATTCGTTAGAAGTTAAGGAGTAACGAATGAACCTCATCCGTTAACGAATTGGATAACGAATTAAGTTTAAAAGAATGGCAGAAAGGTCCCTGCACTTAGAAAAGAATGGATTAATTACAAAGAAGCTCTTGAACTTTATGAGTTAGCAAATAAAATAATAATTAAGAATTCTAATGAGAAATGTGTTAAGACAGTTAACAGAAAAGAATGGATTAATTACAAAGAATCCCTCGACCCCAGCCAGGGGCTCTGCCCCTTGGACCCTGCTAGGGGCTGCAGCCCTTAGACCCACTGCCAGGGATGCTACCCCCGGACCCCCGTTTGTTGAGGGTTATAATTAAACTAGAAATACGATATGGGTAGTGATAGTTAATTGATACGTGTAATTGTTATACAGTCAGTCGTGCGCAGCTAAAGAAAGGATTAACTGTAAACGGTGAACGTAACCTCATTCAGGTGAGTTTCAAGCCCCATTCCTGGTTATGTTTTCGGGGCTGTGTGCATACTTGATGTGATTAGTTAATTTACCTTAAGTGGTAAGTGTATGCCTTATATGATTTATGTATGAATGAATGCTTGACGATGCATGAACGATCTTCGGATATTGCATGTACCGTCAAGGGATAATTTAAAGATATGATTGATATATATATATATATAGGATCAGGACCATAAGAGAACCTTTTTGAAATTGAGAACTATGAGAACCATTTTTAACCACAAAAAACCCAAAAATAAAAAAAATCATAAAATAAAAAAAACACAAAATCAAAAAAGTATAAAAACCAAAATTCTTATTTTATCATCCCGGTTTCATTAAAAAAAACTCGGTTTAGCTAAATTATATACACATATATATAATATATACATATATGTATATTTACATGTTTTTTTTGTACACATGTGTATAATTTAAGATAAATGATACTGTACATATGTGTATATTACGTAACAAAGATTATATAAAATTATACATATGTGTATAATACGACGTTTTTTTTATTTTTTTTTTTGTATTTTTTTTTATTTTTTTAATGGAACCGGAATGATATATAAGAATTTTTGTTTTTTTACTTTTTTAAAATTTTTATTATTTTTTGTTTTATGATTTTTTAAAATATTTTTTTAAAGGTGTTTTTAGTGGTTCAAAATGGTTCTCAAAGTTCTCAATTTGCAAAGGGTTCTCTTAGGATCCTTACCAATATATATATATATATATATATCTATATATATATATATATATATATCTATATATATGATACAATAATGACGGATGTATGTTTGTAAGTATGTAAGTAAATATGAAGGCATGTACCTTCGGGTGCATGTGTAAATATGTGAATGTATTGTATGTCATCTGAAAAACTAGAACTCACTCAGCGTAGCTGACTTTTAGTATGCATGCAGGTTAATCGACTAAGACAGCTGGCTTGAGAAAGACACATGGCAGGATTGGAAGAGGCTGGCATATGAAGATTTGTCATGATGTTTTGATATTAGCATTTATGTTATGTTTTAAAAGACATGTTACGAATGTTTGTAATGAAAGGTTGACTTTTATATTATTCCGCGAAAGTTTAAAATAACTCTGATATTCAGAACTATGTTTATGAGTAAAAGAACAAACTGTGTCAAGTGAGATAAACAATTTAACCAAATGAGCAAGTAAATATGTTGTCGGTAAAATCGATTCTAGATGAACTGGACGATAGCTAATATGACGGGCGTATGATCATACTAGTCTGAGAATATGGTGGACCTCTCCGAATTGTATTCAAGTAAATCATATAAGTATATAACACGTTAGACATAAATTATTAAACACAAATGACTAACAATTGTAAGTTGAGTAATATAAAATAATAAAAGAAATATAACGCACATGTCCCCAAAATAGTAAAAAAAACGAGTTAAAAAGAGGGGAGTAAGATACTTACCTGATCAAATAAGCAAAGCGGAAATGAATACGGCATGAAAGCGATAAATCACGCTCTTCTAGAATTAATGATGAGAATCCTAATTAAAATAATTGAGGAAATAAATATGGATTGTATAACAAGCTAAAGCCATATAAAGGTTCGGGAAGTTTGATGATCGAGTGTGTTATTATGGAAGTTATTATAAAGTTTTGTTACTACTCTATTAATTAGTATATTTTAATTATAAAAAATCATAATTATAACTAAAATACTTAATTAAATGTTTATAAAATTTTGGAT